>NW_017307333.1:561951-564586 GCF_000935625.1 Nanorana parkeri
CAAGTGCACCAGGGTTTATTCTTCAATTTTAATACATATAAGAATGACATTATATGAACTCAAAAAGCTAAAGAAGTGAGAAGGAATCATTTTTATGACCTCTGAGTCTAGGAGGATTTGCTCTAGATTTGAGAATTTGAAATCCATATTGAGCATGTCATTATGAAGAAAAAAGTCTTTTTTTTCTACAGTACTCTTTTGGGACTACACTCTGTATGATACTGTACAATTTTACCCTTCATATTAAAGATAAGATGCTGTGTGCGTGAAAAGGTGACAAGGTTGAAAGAATGAGGCATAAGGACAAGCTTGAAAATCTACGTCTATGAGGTTTGGAAAGAAGAAAATCACTTTAGAAGAGATTTAATTGAAGCATTTAAAATCCTAAATGGAGTAGATAATGTCAACACACAGTACCATTTTCAGAGCTGAAGATGATAGGACAAGGGGAACATAAATGGAAATTATAGTAGAGCAAATTCCGAGCAGGCATAAGTGTCCTTTCATGCAGAGAATAATAAATGTGCAGAACATGTCCCTTCAAGGAAAGATGTTGAGACAAAAACTCCAGGGTCATTTCAGAAAGAATGTAACAATCTTTCCTACCAAAAAAATTGAGATAAGGAAGTGGAATATTAATTGCTAAGTGAGTAGTTTTCTACCCCATTCAATCTCTTTTTTTTAAACATGTGGGCTCCTATAAAAATGTGAGGTCTTTAACTCTTAACAAATAACATGTTCAGTACATTTTTTATATGCTGCAACATAAATAAAATGACAGAAACCATTTGAATACTATGAAGTATACTTCAGACAAGTCACTTGTTAATTGTTTGTACAGACTTTTTTCATGTTAACTTTTTCCTCTGCATTCGAACTCAAACTTTGATAGTGATCATTTTATAGTTTTGGAAATTCTGCAAATATCAGATGAAATATGAGAGGTTTAGTTCACTATCAAATACATATGTAGCATGTGCATGCAGCACAATAAAGGCAGTCTCTTCTTTAAAATTCTAACCTGCATTCTAATCTCCAATAAAGGTCTGATGTTTGGCATACCTGTTCCAATTTGTCCATAATACAAATTCCAAAGCACAATATTTCTATTAATGAGCTATTTAAACAGTTTTTAAAATATGTACGAAAATAAAGGTCTGTTTTAAATTAAGGCATTTGAGAATCTCTTTCCCTAACAACACCACGGTGCAAATTATGACACACTAGTACACTAGCCAGTGATATCTATAGATACTGTATTTAGATATGATAAATATCATTCCCATGTTTATTATGTGATGAATCAAATCCTTCCCTTTAGGCTTTCTGTATTTCAAAGTCCTTTATATGTTCATGAATCCCCACATCCTACAGTAAAGCAACATTGTAGCCAGTTGAGGGAGGAAGAAATATATATACATATATATATATACATATATATATGTATATATATATATTGGCATGCTTCAAATACAAATTATACAAATTTATTTTGGCAGGCATATTTAAAGTAAATGACATACATCACAACAAACGTTTTTTACGCATTAGCGGGAACAGTCACAAACTTGAACATAATTATGGATATGGGATAATTTTCTAATTCTATTGACATAAGTGCATCTGTACATCTCTATGTACAGTTTCTGTACTAGAGAGATTTCTTATAATTTCTCCAACCCCATCCACATGGGTTCATTTACTAAAGGCAAAAAGGATGTTGATTTTGCAAAGGAATTTTCACTTTGCAAGGAAATGTTCCCTAGCTTAGTGAATGAGTTGAAGCTCTTCTGACATCCATTATCCAATCATGAGCAGGCAAATATACTGTTTTTCTTTTTTTCATAGAACTTAATTGGGTATTTTACCACACTCGTTAAACTAAGGGAAAATTCCCATGCAAAGGGAAAAGTTTCCTGCAAAATGAACAGCCCATTTTCCTTTAGTAAATCTACCCCATTGCCCCTGACATTCCAGCACAAAAATGTATTTAAAAGTGCAATAACTAAAGCAAATTGTCAGGAATATGTTTAATATTCCTCTCGGGATATTTTGCATTTGTCTCCGCACTTTGCAATGTTTTGGAGCACTGCTGTGCCTATTATTTATTTTGTAACTAGTTACAACAGAAAAAGGCAACAATTAATCAATTGTACAGATGATCAAGACCGTCTAATTTGTACACCGTATAGTATACAATATATCTATTTTCTACTAATCTGTACATTTCAGTGTAAGTTACATTTTACACTCCTATCAAAATCACATAATGAGTTTATTGCTTCAAAGCTGTAGTTTCTTGTTAACACTTAAGAGGTGATTATTATGTATCATTAACTTTCAAAATGTGTTAATGGCAGATGTTGATAAAATGTTATTTTTAAAGCTTTATATTCAAGTAATGTCTATTCAGTAACAATGCTCTAAGGCGTTTTGCAGTGGAATAGAAACATTTCAAACTGACTATGAATGTCAAACTTGCTAATTCTAATTATTATATTATATAATACTGTATATAAAAACCTGATGAAACCAACACAGATAACATTGCAGATATGGTATATGCAATGAAGGAACACTTTTTACTTTGATTAATCATTTGAAAGTAGAATATTTTACAAAAGTAACAAATTAT
>NW_017307333.1:564668-606895 GCF_000935625.1 Nanorana parkeri
CATGCATGTGGATGTATTGCACAGCAAATACAGGTGTATTTTAATAACCACAAATGCTGACACCAGGGTTTGCATGCCCATGTGCAGGTGGGTAAATTTCAGAACAAGGAAGTTTTGCATTTGGAAACTAAATGCCAGTGCTGGAGTTTGCAGATGTACACCTGAGTACACTGTTTTTGGTCCATATAATTCTATAGACAGAAAACCACAGCAGCTGCAACTTCTGGGCACCACAAATACAGAAATATTTTATGCTGTATGAACGTGCAACTGTGTTTGCTTTGCAAAATGCCCTTGTTCCTTAGCCCTTAAGAGTATGGTAAAGAGAACCTGTGGCAGGGCTTTTGGTGTGACAATAATGAGATTTTAGTATCGCATTATTATTTATGAATTCTATCTCCCTCACTTTGGAAGGAATGTGTTCTTCCTAGTTTTTTTTAGACATTCTAGCTCCTGATCTGCTAAGCTGGAACATTTGATCATTTAAAGCCCTTTGCACTGAAACCTGATTGTTTATCTAAAGCTTTCCCTAGGCCTGGTGGGAATTAGCCTTAATGGTCTCTTTACAACAGGTGTCATAAATAGCTAATACCACAGTAATTGTCCTGCACAGTTCAGCTAATTCCCTACAGATCACATGGTTCATAAGGAATGCATGTTTGGTATCCCACTGAGCCTTAAACTGAGAGTTATAATATTAACCCAATTTTCATAACATTGAATCAGAGAATGATATTGTAAAATTAATCACATAAATACCTGTGTCTCAGCAAGCAAAATCTACGCATATCAATCATGGGTGGGTTACGATGGTCAGAGGCCCTACAAGCCACATTAACCCTCCTGGGACAGCCATAATTCACACACATGCAAAGTTTGGGATGGACTAGAAGCTAATTTCATGAGACACAATAATCTATAGTTTAATTCATAATCTATAATTTGTCCGGGTGGCTATTGTCACTGAGACAGAAAGTGATGGGAAATCCAAAATTTTACAATGGAATAGGACTAGTGGGTAAATCTTACAAGGGGGGGCACTTATTCCAGTGACAACTAAGAGGGGATTTCCCAATTTAGAGAACATTTCTCTCACTTCCTGTTAAGTCTTTCAGACAGGAAGTGAGGAATATCTTCCCAATAGGACATAGAAAAATAAAAATAAACTGGCACGGGTTCGAACTAGGGATGTTCAGATACCAGTGCCGATACTTGGCATTTTTACGAGAACTACCAGGGTTGTAGCAGTTGCAGCTGTGATTGGGCCCTGGCCCTCCACCACTGTCCTGAAACCGTTTGTCTGTACTGTTTTAGAAAAACTGTCACATGACAACAAACAAAAATGTATCAGTACTTCTATCTGAGAGTAATTGGGCAATTATCAGTACTTATACTTGAAAAAATGGTATTGGTGTCTCCGTAATATATATTTATAAAAAAATCATACATTAAAAAAGGGATGTACAAATCCCGGGAGCTCTGTGTGCTCCATACAAATGACAGCTGCCTCCTAACTTTTGAATTTTTCTCTAGTCTAGTTTTGGAGCTGGAAAAGTATCCTTACATGTACTTGTTCCACGTACAGTACTTGGTATCTGAACATCCCTAGTTCAAACCATTCCCTGCTATATGTAAAATTAAAACAATGGCCATAGATACACTTTAGTGTTGATTATTTACTAGAAATGGTTAGAGTATAGCCATTAGACATGTGCGATTCGTTTCGTTCCGAATCGAAATTCGGACGAATTTTCGGAAATTCGGACATTCGGATGTATCCGAATTCCGAATTCCAGACATAACGAATGCAAACGAATCCGAATTTCCGTTTCCGAAATTCGGTAGCGGTAGTTCAAACGTTCGTTTCGTTTTCGTTTCTTATTCGTTTCGTTCGTTGGAGCAAAGTTACATTTTCCCCCTCAAATATAAATTTGTTGCAAACGAACTAACGAAACGAATAAGAAACTAATAAGAACCGAAAACGAAATGAACGTTCGAACTACCGCTACCGAATTTCGTCCGAATCCGAATTCCGAATCCGAATTGACTTTCACACCGAATCCCGAAAAACGAAATAACACAAATCCGAATTTAAAACTAAACGAAACTAAACGAATTTTTTGGCAGTGCACATGTCTAATAGCCATTAAATTAAACCAATGTTAAGAAGAAAAACAGGTACATTTTAATATGGGATAGAATGAAAAACATTTAAGCATATATTTTAAGTGGTTAAAATCTGCCAACTACTGTTTAATTCTTATGTTAATTATATAGATAATCAATCTTTGAGAAGTCATCCTAATGCAACTTTTCTAATTGCATATTTGCTAGTCTTTTCTCAAGACTTTCCAGTAGCCACATACAGAGTTTAATCAAATGACCAACGCTATGATGACTATTTGACATGTATGAAACAACAGAGACAAGGTGATAATGACATGATTATGAACCAACTGACCTTGCTGATAAATGAGTAATAACAGCGCACCATACTGTAGTATTTTGAGTGATAACATAGAGTGCTGTTTAATTAGTAGGATTTAAGGTGTCATCACTATAAGTTCCTTCTATTTTGCAGATATTTTAACAGTTTATAATGAGCTATAGTGTTTTACATAATTTTAGAAAGATTATTTTCTAAATTATTTTTATAATTATTAACTTCTTATTTTTTTTACAATGATGTATGGAAATAATGCCAATTTACATGCCACAGCTGCACTGAAAATCTGTGGTTCTTTTACACTCTGTTATTGTTGTACAAGGCCTTTGAAGTTATAACTGAATTCCAGGAAGATTTCTGTATTCAGTAAAAAAAATGTATTATAAAATGTAGCTAGTGTAAGTATCTGAATTTGACTCAGGATCAGCCTCTTTTAATCCCCTATACAACAGCGCTGAGAATGTGAAGACTGAGCCAGTCTGCTGTTTGGTATCAATATGTGCACCATGCTCAAAATTAGCCAGAGAAAGCAAAAGACAGAGTTGTCTGAGGAAATCATAAATAAAATGATAGACCAGCATGCCAAGAGAAAGGCTATAAGACCATATATAAACAGCTCAATGATCCTGTGATTACAGTTGCAAATATGATAAGAAGTTTAGGCTATATGGGTATGTAGTTAACCTCTCTGGATGTGACCACAAGAGGAAAATCAACCCCAGATTAAACAGAAGGATAGTGTGAATGATAGCTGAAGAGACAAGGAAAGCTTCCAAACAGATCCAAGCTGAACTCAGGTCAAAGTATATCAGTGCCTGGTGGCACCATCTACCACTTTTTGACTGACAATGGGCTGAAAATTTGCTAAAATGCATATTGAAAGGCCACAATGCTTCTGGGAGAATGAAAACTGGATTTTTTTTGGAAAATCTTATGAACTCTATGTTCACAGATAAACAAATAAATCTGTCAAAGAAAAAATAATGCTGTACCTACTGTGAAACATGGAGGAGGCTCAGTTATGTTTTGGGGCTGCTTTGATGCCTCTGGCATGGTGAACCTTGAGTATATGCAGGGCACAATGGAATCTCAAGACTATCAAGAAATTCTGGAGTGAAAAGTACTGCACAGTTTCAGAAAGATCTTTCTCAGTTTCAGGTTATAGGTTCTCCAACATAATAATAACAACCCATAAAACACAGGTAAAAGCACCTAAGAATGGCTAAGCGCAAAAAAAATTACTATTCTGAAGTGGCCTCCTATGAGCCCTCATCTAAATGCTATCAAACATCTTTGGAAAAACTTAAAGGGAATCGTAACCACTTGAAGACTGGGGTGTTAAAACTCTTCCTGTCCAGGCCATTTTTCAGTATACAGCACTGCAGTAATTTGACTGACATTTATTCAGTCATGCAACACTACTGAAATGAATTTTATACCCTTTTTTGGGAACACAGGGATTTCTTTTGGGTTTTGTATTTTTTACTATAGAAAGGAAGAAAAAAAAGACAATTTTGAAAAAAACTGTTTACTGTCTACATTATGTTAATGAAATATTGCAAATAAATAATATTTTTTCATATATTTAGGCCAAAATGTATTCTGCTACATTTCTTTGGTAAAAAAATGTGAAATGTGTGAAAGGTATACAGTCTACAAAACCATGGTATATATATTTGAAATTAATCAACCTTGGTGCCCTAACTGCCTATCGCATTTCTTGAGGCCCTAAAAAGTAGAAACACCCTCAAAATGACCATTTTGGAAAGCAGACACCCCAAGGAATTTGATACAATTTATGGTAGGTGTTTTAAAGATGTGATTTTCTTGGTCGCAAGTTATCAGAAAATGAAGAAAAATACATCTTTTTTTTTACACAAAGTTGTCAGTTAATAAGATATTTCCTATACACACTGTTTTGGACTTTTAAAGCTACCCTGCCAACAACACACCAGACAGCAATAAGGGAATATATTAAGGGATCCACATAGAACCACATCCTTTAACGAGAAAGTTAATATGAGGCATAAGATATATACTACACAAATGAGAACATCATTCCAAACCCCTTGATTATCAATAAAAGGGAATTACTTGTAAGGTCTTAGCTGAGAGGTCTGGTCAAAAGCATTTGACATACATATCATATCAAAAAGATCCCTCAGAACATTTTATTATACTTCAAACTTTTGTAATCAAGCCTGCCTGGGTAACAATTTCGTTAATAAAGCTGCAGACTGCAGAATAGCTCCAGTCCAACCATGTAGCTCCAGATTCATTGCATTCTGAAAGCAATATAATTTAAGATATTTATATCACTAATAAAAAGGGATCAGAGTTAACTTACTATCATCAAATGGATCTGGTAACACCAAATTAGATAAGCATGGTTGATCAGTGGTCTAAGACTGTAAAAAACCCTTTATTTGATGCTAAATCTCAATATACATACATCCATTTTTCCCCTTTTTTATGATTTCTGTTTGATCAAACATTTGGTATGAATAAAGAGAATTGTTTTGCAGCAAGTAAATAATAGTTATGTGAGCAACATTTTTCTGCTTAAAGCATTCTTATTATTCATTGTACCTTAAAGTTCAAACAATAACATTAGCTATATGAAAGTATCAACTAAATAAGTTTTCCTGCTAGAGGGGGATAGAGATTTCTACAATTGTAAAAATGTATCATTAATTATTATATGGAAATTGTAAACAGCACCATATAAAAATACTATTTAGCTATAATCAGGTTTCTTAATATTGGTGCTATGCATCTAATCCTGCACTTAAATGCATTACTAGAATAAATGAAATATGTTGAAATATACATTATTATATTACTTGCTTAGCATTTATCATAAAAAAACAATATGTTAGGTAGTAAGAACAGTACAACTCTGTGTTATTTGCTAGCTTTAAATATGAGTACATGAACAAAAATAAACATCAAACTAACAAAATGTAATCAATAGCATATTTAATATAGTATATGTAAATCGTAATAATGAGCTTCTCTTATTCTCTGCTCCCTTTTAGTCTGTTAAATATACAATTGAAAGCACTTTGTTATATCTATTCAGTAAGGGCAAAATATACCTGTTTATTTTGCCAGGTATCCAGTGCAGTCCTATCTTCTTCAAACTCTGTAAGCAGTCTTATCTTCCTGCCCAGGTTACCTCTGTAAACTACTCCCCCTCTTTGGTGTTGATGGGACTCACTACACTATCACTAGCTGCTAAACCTTTTTGTTGGCGTTTGAATGAATCTCTATTGGGGGAGGCGGCAGTACAGGGTGAGGTCCATTCACACTTGGAATACTATTTTGTTATCAATGCCACACCTGATATGTCCCCTACTATTGTATGGGCGGCCCAAGTACTTGATTATGCTAATGTGGAAAAAACTGTAATGCAATTGTATGCTATACTGATTGTGCATCATGTGCTATTTTATTGTTTTATTGTACTTTGGAAAATTAATAAAATACTCTGAAAGATAAATATGAGTACATGAACAAAAATAACATCAAACTAACAAAATGTAATCTATAGCATATTTAATATAGTATATGTAAATCGTAATAATGAGCTTCTCTTATTCTCTGCTCCCTTTTAGTCTGTTAAATATACAATTGAAAGCACTTTGTTATATCTATTCAGTAAGGGCAAAATATACCTGTTTATTTTGCCAGGTATCCAGTGCAGTCCTATCTTCTTCAAACTCTGTAAGCAGTCTTATCTTCCTGCCCAGGTTACCTCTGTAAACTACTCCCCCTTGTGTTCTGCAGTCCTAACAAACTTCCTGTCCTAGTGCGACAGTGCTGTTCCTCCAGAGATATCTTACATTAAAAATAGAAAACCAATGTCACCACATCTAAGGACTGGCAAGTTAACATATACATTTATATATACATTGTTTGCTCTTGGTTTGCATAGAATTGAATCTAATTTATCTTATTAATGTGTGTTAATGTTTACTGGCCTTTCATGCCTGTCCAAGTATCTCATTTTGGCTCCACTTATACAAAACATGTTTGGGATTTCATAATAGCAAGTGTTAATATCTTAGGTATTCTGGTTTACTATCACAATTGGAGTTATACACTGTATGTGCACTTAGATATCTAGTAAACAAGTTTTCATTTCATAATAACATACCATTTAAAATAATACACATTCAATTTAGTCTGTTCACTATTTGAAACCGTTACTTGTTTAACTCTGCTGTCTTTTATTTCTTAGAAACAATTAGCAACTTGTATAGTTTACAGAGAGACTACAACTTTGGAAATAAATATTAGCATGACAAATAGTCTGATTCTTGGGTCAAATGTTTTCCTAGTAGTTGCATGTGTTTATGCCAAAATATATAGAGAAATGTCACATCAGCATATGAGTGATGAGGAACACTTGAAGTGGGACTGCAATTCATCAATCATTTTAAATGTGTAGGCAGGCTTTTCTAAAAGAACTCCAAACTCAAGCATATGCCGAAGATTATGTCACACTATAGGACATTAACAGTTTAAACATCTGCTTGTTAATTTGCATAACACCTTCTATATATTAATGTTTGTCTGTATGAAGGTAACTAGACAATCCAAACACTAAACGAAAACAGAATTAACAAACACCGACAGCCATAGCACAACTAGAACAAACTAATGAGTGCAGATCCCATCTATTTCTAGATTAAAACAAAGGAGATTCAAAGAGGTGATGACCGCACTTCAGGCTAGTGCTCTTAAAATGTTTATTTCTATAAAATTATGCAAAGTCAGTCATCACCCCATTTTACACAAGCTGTAGCACTTATAATCATAGAATAAACTGATCATGAAATGCATGGGCTGCCATTACTGGTCTTCTTCTGAAAATGATAATTGCCTGGCCATCTGGCTTTAATATTTGTATGTCTTGTTCTAGCATAATTATCAAGAATCACAGGAAAAGCATCAGCTTGACAGCCCAGCAGCTAGCATTTTCAAAACATAGAAAACAAAAAATAATTATATGGGGCTTTAAAGGTGTCACACCATACATCATGTCCAAAAGCACAAATCATTTTATATAAAAAGAAGAATGTATTAGTTTAAAATCAACATGATTTAAACATATAAATATATCCAGAATCATTTGATTAACTATCTAAAACATGGCACAATCACACTTTAAAAACAAACCCCTCCT
The DNA here is from genome assembly GCF_000935625.1 of Nanorana parkeri. Lineage (NCBI taxonomy): Eukaryota > Metazoa > Chordata > Amphibia > Anura > Dicroglossidae > Nanorana > Nanorana parkeri. The sequence goes on from NW_017307333.1 coordinate 572,306, forward strand.
TAGGGTCCCATGTTATGTATATACTGTATATAATTTTCATATATTCATACTAGTCCTAAACATAGGTTCATAACATTAGTGTAATCCAAAGCGGGACAAATCGTTGATGCATTTTGCAACTGCATGTGCTTCATCAGGAAGGCTGGAGGTAATCTAAAAAGTTGCACCAAAGATACCCCAATATACAATAAGCTCCATGGCAATTATCAAAGTCGTAGCATCAACCATTTCCATATAAAGACATACTTCATATATTATTATTATGCAGGATTTATATAGCGCCAACAGGTTGCGCAGCGATTTACAATATAAGGAAGACATTACAATCACAATACAATTCAAGACAAGATGGTAATGAGGGCCCTGCCCGTGAGGGCTTACAATCTAAAAGGGATGGGCAAGTGATACATGAAGAGGTAGCTGTGTGGGGATGAATTGTTTGAGAATATGATGGTTGAGTGGTTAGATTGAGGTGGGGTAGCCTTCCCAGAAGAGATGAGTGTTAAGGGATCGCCTAAAGGCAGTCAGAGTGGGAGATAGTCGGACACATTGGGGTAAACAGTTCCAGAGGATGGGAGAGAAGTCCTGGAGGCAAGCATGGGAGAAGTTGACAAGGGAGCTGAAAAGCAGGAGGTCTTCGGAAGAGAGGAGGGGACGGTTAGGGTGATACTTTGAGACAAGGTTTGAGATATAGCTGGGGGCAGAGTTCTGGATAGCTTTGTAAATAGTGAGTTACCTCAAAAAAATTACAATACCACAGTTTATATTGTACTATCCACAAATAAATATTTTGATAGGAGGCCTTTAAAAGAAATTTGGTTTTGTAGTGAACATCTTGTGAAACCCATATTCACATGATTGTCACTGAGATACTGCAATACAAAAAACAGCTGTGAAGAACATGAAAATAAACAGAAACTATCTCTAAAGTTGGTGGTGATATAAAGGGATTGCTATATCCAAAGATATAGAACATCCCCCACCAACCCATGGCAAACAAGGGGAAACCATGCCCCTATAGACATTCTGCAACCCTGGAGATAGCACACCCCTAAAATAAATTCAGTACATTTTATTACCAATAAAATAAGTTATCCCAAAGGTTTGAAATATTTTTACTAAAGTCCAAAGAAAAATATACTTCTTTATTGCATATACTAAGAAGTATATGTCATTGAAGACTTTGTACCCACATTTTGTCATCATCTAATGCTAAGCAGGTGATAAAATATAAGCAGAATAGAACAATCTACACATACAGCAACAAAGAATGGCTCCTAATGTTCACACCCCTAAATAACAATAGCCTGATCCCGCTGATGGTTGCTAGGGACTTTTGCCACCTCTAGCAAACATCACTAAATGGTTATACACTTACCTAGAAACTTTTTAAGTCAGTAGGCCATGGGGCAGAGCACAGGGGATGGGTTTAATAACAAAACATGGGTACAATATAATAGCAGCATGGTTTAATAATAATAAAACTGCAGGCGTTTTAATTATAGTAATACTGTCCTCTACATAAACATTACTTTCCCATATGTAGGCAAACAAATGGCAATTCTGACAATACATAGGCAAACAAGCGGGCAATTGTGACAGCAATTACAATACAGGGGTAATACATGGGCATAAAACAAGCAATCCTGACAGCACATATAAAAGTAAAAGTATTTGTTAAAATATAATGGCAACAAACAAGCAATTGTTACAATATGCTACATAAATTATAACATCTAATTTTAGTACAAGAAAAAGTCCAGGGTAGTTGAAAGGAGTTTCCCTAAACCTCAGAAGCTGTTTTAAGACCATTTCATCCTTAACCACCATGAATTTGCCTTCCAAATTGACACCAATGCACTTCACAAAAAAGGTGACATTTCATTAAAGTGTCCAGATTTTGTTGTGTGCAGTGTTGAGATCTGAGGGGTATCTGGAGAAGATCCCACATATGTAGCACTAGTGGTATCCTGTTTCCTTCTTTTAAAAAATCACCATATGAGCCATAGCACATCTGCTGCTTCACATTAACAAAAGATCTTTCTTTTTTTATTCCAAGTATAAACCTTGTTTTTTTAGTACTTTTCGTCTCACTAGAATTTTTCTTTTTTGATCACAATCACCTATCTTCCAGTCCAGTGTAATTTAGAATTAAATTGCTCATCCGTTTCCTGAAAAACTGTCGTAATTTCCTTCTCTAACTTAGTTATTTCTTCTTGCACAGAATCCAGCTCAGCTGACTTGGAGCTCATAATCACCCTCATAAAATCAAAAAGAACAAGCAGTTAAAGTGTTTTTCCATCTACTTTTTAGATCATCATTCTCTAACAGATGTGGGAAACTTCTTAATTCACAGTCCTCATGTTATCCTTTCCACAGGCAAATATACAGTTGAACACTGTGGTTAATTGAAGGATTTAAGAGTGAAGCATGTAGTGTGCCATGGCAAAACATGGCAATAATAGTAGGGTGATTTCATAGTGACAAGCCTGCAGGGGATAAATCATAGTAATATGGACCTTTTAACAGTGCTGACCTAAACATAGGCAAACATTACAATTCTGACAATACATGGGCTGCAATGGACACTTTTTACAATATTCAGGCAAAAAAAACCCAGACAATTGCTACAATACAAAGGCAATTCAAGGCAGAAAATTAATGGGCAATCGATGCAATATGCTGGTAACAAATGGGCAATGGTAAGAATGTGTGGGCAACAAAAGGCAAATGTTGTAATACACAGGCAATGACAAAATCAGTGACAACAGTCGCAATAGCTGTCTCGCTCCACCTCTCCTCTTACCTTTACTCTATCTCACAGTCGGGGGACCATATTAACTGGGAACATAGGCCTTGGGGTTTTAGGCACAGGTTATGGCCATCTTAAACACCCATGTAGGCACAGCTGACACAATACTCTCCTCTCCAAACGCACGCTGGATAAACGCAGGGCTCTGCGTCCCCTCACTAAGGCGTTACAAGATGCGGGTCACACCTACCGTTGGGGATTTCCTTTTTGTCTCTCTGCTAGGAGGAATGGGAAGACACATTTGTTCCGTGCCCCTGTTGATTTGGAACCCTTCCTCGCAGCGATGGAACTGCCACCAGTGATCTTGGATGCCTGGCCGGATGCCCCATTGCCCCCTTTCACCGTTGTCCCTTTGGGAGAACAGTGGCAGCTGGTCTCGCCGAAACCCCGCAGAGACCGCAGGTCTTCATCTAAACCCACGCCCCGCTAATGTTCCTGATGTACTGTTGGGGTCCGCTGCCCCTGACCTAGGCCTAGGTTACACTCCATGCTACTACTCTACTTTATACAACATTAAGGCGTCTGGCACGCACATGGGCGAAAAACGCTGTCCTACTGTCGTGCGGGACTACATACAAGCCTCTGGGGTCCCATGCCTCTCAAAAGGGGCGGTCGCCAGCCTTGCGAATAGTGTCCTCCCTGGCTTACAGACATACTTATTAATGCTCAATATGGACGTTTTGTACTGTTGTGTTACATCAATATTATTGCACTGACGTGCCTTGGGAGAGATGGTGGTGGCCACGTCCTTTTTGCACTAGATGTATATGCTCCCTGCCTTCTATGTCCTTCTGTATTGTACTGTTTTGTTTACTGTAATTTACAAACTTCCTCAAAATAAACATATTCTTTAAAAGAAAAAAATACGTTTCTAAGGATAAACCCCAAAACACACTAGGAGCACAGAAGAGTCAGGGAAGGTCCACATGGAGCCTTTTGAAATAAACAGAAGAACACCATAGGAGGGCAGAAGAGTTCAAAGGAGACACTGGAATCAATAATACAGGTATAACTGTGAATCACAAGGTTCCATTGAGAAAGCAGGATGCAAGCTTCAAGTGACAAAGGGGGAGCGGCTATGAACACTAAGCCCCGGTTCACACCTGGGCGTTTTGTAGCGCGTTCGAACGCTCTGCAAAACGCTCAAACACCGAAATCCCATTATTTCCTATGGGTATGGTTCACACCTGGGCGTATTACAGGCCATATGAAGCGCTACAAAACGTCCTACGCCCAAAGAAGTACAGGAGCTTCTTTGGGGCGTTTTTGTCGCGCGTTTCCATTGGGATACAGCCAAGTAGCCCTCGGAAATGCTCGTTTGTCGCGTGTTTTTTTTACCGCGAATCGCGGTAAAAACGTGCATATTCTATACGCCTATGTGTGAACCCAGCCTAAGCAACAGGTACACTAGCCCTTTACGACAGGGGTTGAGAGCTTTTTAGCTGTAGGACTTGCGACCTGCAGTTGGCTGGAAGTTGAGCACCTCGGACAGAGGGAAGAACCTGCTGCTGGATGAATGCACAGGAAAGTGTGAAAGTTGAGGTGTACGGGATACAACATGCAGTGATCTCCTAGTGCACACGAGAGAGCACAGACCTCCCACCCCCTCTCCATCTCTCTAGAGCTGGCTAGTCACACTCACCATTGGCTGGCAGGAGTATTGACACTGTTCTTATAACGCCTGTCTGGTGGCCCAGAGACCATGTAATAAAACTAATTAGCTGAAGTATTTGACCAGAAGCTGAAGAGTACCCAGCTATACACACCTTTTGATGCTAATATGGAAAATATATGACATTCCCATTAACAGTTATTAGCCAGTGCCTTAAGACATCAACTGGTTGTATAAAACAATATTGCCCATAGCAACCAAGAGAGGGTTGACCTGCTAAAGCATTCCATGATACATAAAATATCCACTGCATCCCAAATAATCACAAGGGGAACTTTAAAGAGAGCGATAAACAGACACCTAAAACACTGCTCTCGGGTGCTGAAATCCCCATGCACAGCTAGTTTGAAATAACAGGAGCAGATCCATTCATTTGCATCTAAAAATAAAGGCAATTTGAATAGATGATTATTTCATACAAGGCTTATTCTCCTAAAATGTTTATTTAAATAAAAGGAAATTGTGAAACTGTCATTTTGCTCATGCAAAGCATGGTGACAGGTTCTCTTGATAGCCAACCCACCCCACTAATACACCCACACACTTCCCCTCTGTCTTGCTTGTGTCCTGTAGTGCTACGTAAACATCCCAATATAAGCCCAGTGTCATTGAATTTGAGACTATAATGGGACACTGAAATTCACCCATGTGACAGGTCAGATGTGTTTAGGCCTAGCGATCGACTGTTTAGGTAGTGAGCACTGCATCATGGGAGGAATATGAAAAGGTCACATGCTCTCCATAACCAGAAGTACTGCGTGTTCCCATAGAGCTTGACAGAAAAACAGAGAGTAGGGGGAGCACAGTGCAGATAAGTATCCTATGAAGCAAACCTATCCCTTCTTTCTGGAAGGGCAAAGTGACAAGTGTACTTTAACCACTTGCTGACCGGAGCAATTTCTTGATATTTGCACACACATGATAAAATCAGAATTTTTGGCTATAAAACAGCTTCAGACCCCCAAACAATTATATATTTTATGAAAACTGAGGCCCGGTAGAATAAGAAAATGCTAGTTACAATTTTTTTATGTTGCATGGTATTTGCGCACATGTTTATCACACCAGTATTTTTAGGATAAAATACACTAAAATGAAATTTAGTGCACAGAAACAGAATTATAATACCCAATTGTTTTGTAAAATATAGAAGACACGATCACGCCAGGTAAATTGATAGCAAACATGTCAAGCCTTAAAATTGTGTGCGTCCACAAAAAAGCAAAAACCTACAATACCCACAATTTCCCATAGGTGATGTTTTAAAAGCTTTTACTGCTCATCAGTTAGGTGTAATTACTGGCACTAGAATTATTGCTCTCACTCCGATGTCCATGATGATATGTAACACGTGTGGCGCAAATTTTCATTTTTACACGTTTTTACACGTTTTCGTTTTTACACCCGACGTGTGCTTGCATTGAATGTGTGTGCACATGGGGGGAGGGGGACTTTAACCACTTGCCGTCCTCCCATTGCAAAAAAATGGACAGACGGCAAACTCACACTGGCGGGTTGCCGTAAATAGACAGCTTTTTTTTCTGCTCGCGCGCGCCCCCTAGCGCGTGCTGGCAGAAATAACCTGTCCGATGTAAAGAGCCGTTACCGGCTGTTTCACATACAAACGATCGGCGGCTCTATAGCCCTCCGATCGCATGTATGTGCTGCCCGCATGCCCCCCATCGAGTGCTGCCACCACCCCCCCCTCCTGCACCCTCACCTTCATTCCCGGCATCCGCTACCCCATCTGCAGCCCGGGACCGGGAGCCGGGAGGGTGTCAGGAGGTAAGATGCAAGGGAGATCAGCATCTTCCTCCTTGCTGATGTCCCTCCGTACTGTGAATGTGGAAGTGATGTGTAATACATCACTTCCGCATTCACCTGTCAGTCATCTGGCTGCTATAACCAGAGAGAAGAAGCTGATGAAGCAGATCTCCGCTTAATTAGCTTCTTTGGGGGTCCCCATGTGACATTAGGGGTCTTAGAGAGGACCTGTCATTGTTCCTTTGCTATTATATAGGGGGATTGATATCCCCCCTATGTGATAGCAATAACATTAAGTGTAAAAAAACATAAAAAGAGTTTTTAAAAAAAAGAATTTAAAAAAAGTTTTAAAAAAACTACACATGTTACATATCGCCGCGAACGTCGCAGTGAGAGCAATAATTATAGGGCCATCAATCACTGATAACACTAAACTGATGAGCGGTAAAAGCTTTTAAAGCGTCGCCTATTGCCAATTTTGGGTATTTTAGTTATTTGAGGTTTCGCGCGCACGCGCAATTATAAGGCTTGACATGTTTGGTATCTTTTTACCCGACGTGACCCTGTCTTTTATATTTTACTAAAAAATAGGGTAATCATAAATGTTTTATAATTTAATGTAGGGGAAACGTTTTTTTTTAAATAATTTCGGTAATTTTTCCTTAATATAGTAAAAAATAAAAAACCCCAGTGGTGATTAAATACCACCAAAACAAATCTCTATCTGTCCCCAAAAAATTCTATAAAATTAATTTCAGTACAGCGTTGCATAACTGAATAAACGTCAGTCAAAGTACTGTTGCACTGAATACTGAAAAATGGCCTGGCCAGGAAGGGGGTTTAACACCGCAGAATTCAAGTGGTTAAAAAATGTTTTTGCATTTTTTATTTTTTTTATATGTTACTTTCATTTATTTTAATTGCTATCACATAGGGGGCTAAGAAGTATATTACATCACTTCGGCATTCTGCTGTCACTCTCCGGCTACAGAAGCTGGAGAGAAGTTGATAATTACATAGTTAGTCATGTTGGATAAAGACACATCTCCAAAGAGTTCAACCTATAGAGATATTACAAAAAAAAGAAGAAAAGCCTAAACAGAATGCTATGCCTACAATTACCCACTGTTGATCTAAAGGAAGGCAACAGGGGGGAAAAAAAATCCTTCCTGACCCCGTAAGGCAATTGGATATTCCCTGGATCAACAATCTCTGGTGCTTAATATACCTATAAGAACTCAATATCCAGTAATATTCTGTGCATTTAGGAATACATCCAGATTTGTTTTTAAAAAGTTAACTGTGCTAGCTAGAACTAGCTCCTGGGGGAGTCTATTCCACATTTTCACAGCTCTAACTGTGAAGAATCCTTTCCGTACGCAAAAGTTAAACCTCTTTTCCTCCAGATGCAAAGAGGCCCCCCTTGTCCTTTGAAGTGTCCTTAACCCCTTAAGGATCAAGACCTTTTTCTTGTTTTTTGCACCCATGTTATAATCCAAATTTTAGGCCTGAAAATTACTTCAAACACCCAAACATTATCAGGGTTATTCACAAAAGGGTGAAGAATTTGGAGAAGGTGGGAGAAGTGAACAATCTAGGCCAAAATAGCTGAACTGGAAAGTATGATGAATTGGAGGATTTTTACAAATCAGCTATGTTGTCCTAGATTGTTTACTTCTCCTGCCTTCTCCAAACTCTTCACCCTTTTGTGAATAACCCTGTATATATTTTCTGAAAGCCAAGACACTATTGAATACAATGGCAGCAGTTGTAAATTTTTATGTTGCATGACATTAGCGCAAATTTAGTGCCCTAAAACACAATCTAAAACCATTTTTTGTAAAATATAAAAGATGAGGTTACAACGAGTAAATAGATACCCAACATGCCCAGGTTAAAAATTGTGTGCGTCCGTGAAACTGCAACAGAATTCAGTACCCCAAAACATTCATACACGACGCTTTAAAAGCCCCCACAGGTCATCAGTTTAGAGATACATGTAAATCTTGGCCCTAGAATTATTGCTCTCACTCTGGCATGCGCGGCAATAACCAACATGTGTAGCGAAATCGTTGTTTTCCTACGTAGGCGCACCCGCCGTGTGTTTACGTGACAACGCGTGTGCTCGAAGGGACGGGGGGGACATAAAAAAATGTTTCATTATTTTTACATTTAATTTATTTAGTATTATTTTTAAAACTGCTTTTTTTTACTATAATTGCTATCACATAGCCCCACATGTGAAAGCATAATAGCAGTGACAGGTACTCTTTAAGGTGATGCTGGAGGTCCAAAAGACCCCCAGTGTCACCTTTACACTTAAAATAAGCTATTGAAGTGCAGGTCGCACTTCAATAGCTTATTACTGGGCTTCAGGAGCCCAGCAATGACAGCTATGGGACCGCAAGTGATGCAATACGTGTCGCTCCCGGTCCCATAGTATGGGGAGGGGATCGGCGAAGGGATGTTCGCTGCTCTCCTCCCCAGCATCCTACAGACACCCGGCAAGCCGGTCCTGGGCCCGTAGGAGGGGCAGCGGGGCACAGGAAACAAGGCAGGGTGTCGGGCGGGGGGTGGAGCGGCTCGGTTACCAGATCGTAGAAGCGATCTGGCGGCAGCTGAGCCTCCTCCACGCCTCTTATAAGTTTAGTTGCCCTTCTCTGCACTTTCTCCAGTTCTACAACATCCTTTTTGTGAAATGGTGCCCATAATCGAACCGCATATTCCAGATGAGTCTTACTAATGCTTTGTACAGGGGCAGGATTATGTCTCTCACCACTAAGGACAGTGAAGACATCCTGTAAGGACTGTATTCCACTACATAACTTAGTGTCATCTGCAAACACAGAAATAGTACTTTTAATCCCCAATTCTATGTCATTTATAAAAAGATTAAACAGTAAGGGGCCCAACACTGAACCTTGGGGGACACCACTAACAACCTCAGACCATTCAGAGTATGAATCATTGATCACCACTCTCTGTATACGGTCTTTAGGCCAGTTTTCTATCCAGATCTCTGCTTCATCAGCTTTTTTGGGCATCCCTAGGTGACATTAGGGGTCTTAAAGATCCCTAATGTCTCCATAAAGAGGACCTGCCACATCCTCTTTGCTATCACATAGGGGGCTTCTTAGCCTCCTATGTGATAACAATAAAGTTAAGTGAAAAAAATCAAAGTCACACATAAAAAAGAATAAAAAAAGCACAACATTTTTTAAAAAGTCCTCAGACCCACATACACATGTGCAAACATGTGTCGGGTGCACATACGTGCGAAAACGACGATTGTGCCTATTACGCCGGACTTGTTACATATCACTGTGAACGTCAGAGTGAGAGCAATAATTTTAGGGTCATTATTCACTGATCACACTAAACTGATGAGCAGTAAAAGCGTCCCTATGGCCAATTTTGGGTATGGTTTTTTTTGCAATTTTGCGGGCGCACACAATTTTAAAGCTTGACCTGTTTCGTGTCTATGTACCTGACATGACCCCATCTTTTATATTTTACCAAAAATGTGGGTAAGAATAAATGTGTTTAAAGTAACGTAGGGAAAACAGTTTTTTTTTTTTAATTTTCTGTACTTTTTTAATTATATAGTAAAAAATTAAAATCTCTGTGGTGAATAAATACCACCAAAAGAAATCTCTATCTATCCCCAAAAAATGGTACGTTGCACACTTGAATAAATGTCAGTCAAAGTACTGCAGCGCTGAATACTGAAAAATGGCCTGGCCAAGAAGGGGTTCTAAATACCTGGTCTTCAAGTGGTTAAAACAAATATATACAAATTCTGGGAAAAGTATTATAGAGAAAACCTATCTTTGATTGCAAAAATGCTTTATATTAAGCCCTGTCTTTGTTCACATGTTGGCTGTTACATTGCAAAGCCACAGCATTTTTATTTAATCAATTATGGTTGACGGAAAGCAGAATAGAACATAGACTTAAAATGCTATATTCAACCCCAAATACTATGTAACTATGTATTATGTTGATTGATCATTTTCTCTCACTCCATAAGCAACACCTTTGTTCCTAAATGATGTTCTTAAATCCCATGGCAGTCTCATAAATGTAGCTTGTTTCTATAGTTTACATATAAATTCAGAGCATATATGACTGTGGTGAATAGTGGTCCTGGACATATGCCAGAGCAACTGCTATTTCGAAGTGTGACATCTTGCCAAGTGATGAGCTCATCATCTAACTTTGTTTCTAAAGCCCAAAATATAATTTTAGAGCAAAATTGCAAAACTATTATAGCCATCAATTTTAGTTCATATTTTAAGATACTCTGTAGAGGAATATTAATGAATTCCTCAGATCCCCTTTGACTTTGGAAATAGGTTCTAATTTCACTTTGAAGGTGAAATAATTCATAGTTTCTAATTCTATGTTAGTAGAATACACTGTGCAGACCTTTAAGTTTTACATTCACAAGTATCAGAATATCACAGATAGATATATATAATATAGATAGATAGATAGATAGATAGATAGATAGATAGATAGATAGATAGATAGATAGATAGATAGATAGATAGATAGTGTAAGCTATCACTCTTACAGAACCAGGGCAGTTGGATGTTTTTTGTGGTAATGGCAATTCTTTAGACCTCAAACACCTTTTTTCTTTAGCAGTAATACAAGAAATGGCACAAGTGTCCCAGGCTACATTCAGCCCAGTGCATCTACCAATATGCAGTGTGGGGGTAACCCCACTACAGGATTTAAGTTTTCTTCTGCCTGGAGTTCTTCTTTTTAATTCCTGGAAGGTGGAATGCCAAAGTGCCTTACTGATGCTGCAGCAGTGTAATGGAGACAAGGTAGGGGAAAATGCTCTTCAATTGCTAGGACATTTAATTTGGTATTTTTGTAAACCTGAAGTGGTCACATAAAATTCATATATTCTGAGCAATTACGTTTATATAACAGGGAACACAATAATAAAAGAGGATTACTTTGCATTCTATATTTTGCTTTGTCTCCTTTACATATTTTTCTTTCTATATCATACTTTGGTCTTCTATTTTTTTCTCATAATCATTTTAGTACTAGCAACATAAGAACTATCTGTGGCGTATACAGCTTATTTTTGCTTGCTCCTCCTTTGATCCACTAACTTTTTACGATTTCTTTTCACTGATGCCATTTAGATGTTGCTATACACAGCTTCATGGGCTCTGTTTGCCCTACAATTATGTACATGAAATCTGTCTTCGTTATTTGTGTAATTCCCTTGTATAATTATTCTTGCTTCTATTTTGGATCATATACCAACTCAGGCCTAGTGCAGCATGAATTATGTACTTTAGTGTTGAATCAGTTTTTTATTAGTTTTTCCAACAGTTTTCAAACAGTCCATAACAGTACTTAATCAGTGTAATACATGACATTGTAAGATATGGGGTCAAGAGTAAAACATTGTTGTGCTGGCATTGGCAACCTAAAGCCGGTATACATATCGTCTTTTATCAGCTTACATATCACAAAATGCTAAGGCACAAATATGGTGTGTAGGACGTATGTCAAAAGGGTTAACCTTCTCGCGTTCTAGACATGGTAATCTAGCGTGATCCTTGCCAACACCACTTAATACTATCTCCAAACGAACAGTTTGAACATCAGGTTGTGTCAGGAAGAGTATGTATAGAGAGGAAGACAGATGGAGAAGAGCAGGAAAAGGAGGGTAGGTTGGGAGAGAGAAGATCGGGGGGGATGGGAGGGGGGGGTACTTCACATGGACCGAGGGTGTACGCCCTGAGCCGAGTCTCCATGTAGTCAGCTAGGGTAGCGTTTTAGAGGAAAGCCTGGAGGCCGGTGGAAGAAGAGAAGTGAATCCAAACACTCCAAAGGGACATAAATTTAGGGAAGGTATTAGTATCAGTCGCCAATAGCTCCTCCATGTGCATTATGTCGTTGACTTGGCTAACCCATATGGAGAGTGGTGGTATAGCTGAGGGAATTACTTGACGGGCTGCGGACAAGATATGTCTCAGAATCATATTTTTGGGGGGTTTTCTGGATCCTGGCAGGAGCTAAAGTAATGCCACAGCTGGTGAAGGTGCTAATGTATCTCCATATAAGTGATTGTTGATCTCAAAGATTTGTTGCCAAAGCGAGAAGATCAGGGGACATGTCCACCAAATATGTAAATACGTACCCCTTACCTCATTGCACCGCCAGCAGGTCTCTGGAGAAGAAGGGAAGATTCGATGAAGGGAGACCGGGTTTCTGTACCACCTAGTAATGATTTTGTAATTCTTTTCCTGGGCATATGAGGAGATAGATGATTTATGAGTGTAGTGACAAATGGTGGTCCAGTCTGAATCCGACAGGTCCCTGTTCAAATCAGCACACCATTTGGTCCGAGAACTCAACGGTATCTGATGAAGAACCTCTCTCAACATCCCATAAATCACTGAGACTGTGTGGCGAACCCCCTCTTTGCAGACAAGTAAACTTTCAAAGTCCGTCAGTGGTCTGTGAATTTGCCCCGAGGAATTAAGTGCCGAGCAAAAGACAGACAGTTGTAGGTCTAGCAGCCAGTTAGCTGGAGGGTCCGTTACGCTAGCTGTCAGCGGTACAAAACGGCCAGTAAGAGCATGAATTATGTACTTTAATCACGTTTAAGAATTATTTCATACAAAGTTATTATTTTGTATAATATGGCTGCGTTTGCTAAATATTTTAACAAAACAATGGTGATGTGTATCTCGAAAGAGTTCTTAAGTTAATACAGCAACATACTACCAAGTGGCATACCATGTGCAATGCAGCATTCTGGCAACTGAATGAGTATACCTGTGAGTATTAGTCAAGAATTCTATGAATCTTAATGAAAGTATGGCAAACCAGAATTTAAAGGTGAACTCCAATGAAATATTTAGATGGGGAATCTTGAAGTTAACTTCTAGTCAGGGCAAAATAGGCAAACTACTGCAAAACAATGCATTGGTGGCTGGGCATAGTAATAGAGTACCAATTTAAAAACTTTTTTTAAATACCATAAAGCGGGGAAAGGGGTCTTTTCATACTCCTTTAAGGGCAACATGGAGAATACAAAAATCTTTAAATAATATTCTTGGGGGTGCCTTAAAGTATATTTCCAATTTTCTCATTCACATAGCATACCTTAAAAACATATTTAAAAATTACTGCTTACATATTACAAGCTCTATTCTGCAAGATAAATGTTTCTCTGTACTGAATTTTCCACTGGAATGAAAGAGGGATGGTCAAGTTAATGCTTACATCATCAACACTGTCCGTACTGCGCTGGCAGATTTCATTACAAGTTGCAAACTAGATTTAAGCACTGTCTGTCCAAACAAAGAATTATAGTTCTAGAAGCAATGTATGTTAATTAGAGGAAGCTCAGGGAGATCTTTCTTTGTGGACAGCCATAGTTTCCTGTCACTTTTGAACTGAGTGAGAAACTTGCACAGTCCAGTTACAGTTTCTTCAAGGTAAGAAATATTTTTTTTTACTTTTTCCTGTAAGCATGAATAGACTGCAGATAATACAGTAGTGTAAAATTGTCTGGAAGCAGGACAGTTTTAATGAAGGATAGTAAGCCTAACTGGTATATGTGTAAATTATATTTTATCTATGGAGATAATGGGTTGTGGTAAATGTGAGTGACATATTGTAATGTGATTTAGGTAAATGCTGTTTTTGTACTTAGATGTTTTTCTTTTAAATGGTGTAGTGTTGTGCTTCGAACAAAAGAGATGATATCAGGAAGATCGAACAATCAGGGTGTCCCAGCTTTCCCTGCAACAGCTTCTAACTCACTGACACTATAGCTGCTCCGTCCCCGTCCCCCCCACCACCACCTTTTAGTGAGAGTACTGGCTTAATTAAAATATCCTTTATTGTCTTTTTGAAACCTGCTGGCCATCGCTCAAAAGATGTGCAGTGCATTATGACTTTAAAAAAAAATGTATTTGGCAAATCTGCCCATGCATTCACCAGGACTGCAAATCGTGAAAACACAGTATTTGCTTGGAAACCATTGTAGTAGAGAATCCGAACCTCATACTTACGTGTAAGCTGGGCAACAGTTAGACATTGTGCTGCCCCAGGCATATGGGGAAGATAACACCCTTTTGTAAAGCTTCAGCCCTTACGTTATCTGATTATCTGAGTAACAACTGAAGCTAGAATGGGCTATTGGAGGCAGCATACTATCTGTTTTCATGTAGAACCATTTTTCAAATGTGCATACCACCCCAAACAAGAGAAAGGAGAGTTTGTTTCATGCTTTCTGGACTACAATGAGCCTTCTAACTCCTCTCAGCATCCTCTGCACCTCCCTTCCTTTGCCAAAAGGTGGAGTTGGGCTTAAAAGAAGCCCAGCAGTGCTCTGTATCCACCACCGTACAAGGTCCAAATTATGTCTTGTTTTTTTAAGACAATTGCTTTATGGTGTTTACAGCAGACAGCTCTTAACATTTGTTACTATTCACATTATACAGGTCCAAGGATATTGTGTTTGGTATATTAAATGAAAACAATTTAGTAATATATATCAACATCATTACCAGTATGCTTTATTCTATGGCTGTAACTGATGCACAAAATACATTGGAAAAGCTGAACCACTCTACATTTCAGAACCTATTAGAATGACTTAAATTAGAAGAACTTTGTCATTTTCCAATATGTCAAACAGGCATTGAAAGTAATGCCTACAGCTGTGTACAGTGGATTTGATTAAAGTGTATGTTGGTTAATTTATTTAGGGGGAAATGTGACCTTTTATGTTTTTTTCTAGTAATAATAAGGAAAAGTTTTTACGATATTATCTGAAGTAATTAGCGGTTTCTGTTTGTGTTTACATGCATGGCAGTTGTAAAATATGGTGACCTGCTGAGGTTTTTAAAACAGCTATAATGATGGCTCATGGTGAGATACAGACTTGCCAAGCTTCTGCTGGGAATATTTCAGAGGAGAAGCATGCAGCTTTCCCTTGGGGTTTTAAGAACCTCTTTGATTTAATCAGTTTGCTTTTTATCACTTTCAAGGAGAAATTCAGTGCCTTACCTCTTGTGAGATGGGAAATATTTTCAGCTAGGGGTACAAGAAAAGAAATCTTAAACTTTTTAACTTTTCATAATTTTGATTAATGTACATGTGGTGTTCAAGAAACATAAATTAATTTTGCTTGTTATTTTTTTTATTGTTTTGGAAAAAAAGAAATGCTGTCTAATATGTCCATTGCTGAAAATATATTGTTTGTAAAACAATGCAGACACAGGGCTCGATGAATGCCAACTGTCAATTAAAGTGTTATTATCAAATATAAAAACGTTTTTTTTAATGAGGGAAAAGTTTCAGATGTTATTAAGAACTTGGTTCCCTATGCCTTTTCTCCCTAAATCCCCTTAAAGCACAGTGCATTTTTTTTTTTGATGACAAAAGTCACACACTAATATTTTGTCGGGCCGACATTAGCTTTGATTACGGCATGCATTGGCCATGGCATCATTTTGGTAAGCTTATGCAATGTCACAACATTTATGTCTGTCCAGAGTTGCGTTATATTTCACCAAGATCTTGTAGTGATGATGGGAGAGTCGGACCACTGCGTAAAGTCTTCTACAGTACATCCCAAAGATTCTTAATGGAGTTAAGGTCTAAGCTTTGTGGTGGCCAAGCTATGTGAGAAAATGCTCCTTGAACCACTCTTTCACAATTTGAGGCCAATGAATCCTGGATTTGCCATCTTGGAATATGGGAAGAAGAAAAACATTGATGGAAAAGCCTGGTAATTCAGTATATTCGGGTAAGTAGCTGATGTCGTTTTTGGAGACATACAGGGTTATGCACAAAAGGGTGAAGCGTTTGGAGAAAACAGGAGAAGAGAAAAATCTAGGCCAAAATAGCTGATTCGGAATAAATCTCCAATTCAGCTCACTTTCCAGTTCAGCCATGTTGTCCTAGATAGTTCCCTTCTCCTGCCTTCTCCAAACTCTTCACCCTTTTGTGAATAACCCTGATAATATTAAAACTAGACCTGACCAACTGAAGCAACCCCAGATCATGAAAAAACTAAATCCAGGTGGTGACTTTTCTGGGGCCAAGCAGTGTATTATACATGATTTTTTGGGAGACAGATAGAGCTTTAATTTGGTAACAAATTTGCATAAATACATTTATATTTCTTTTGTTTTTATTGGGAATAATTATTAAATCTAATTCGGAAAAAAGCATTTTCTGTACTTTTTCCCAGTGCAACAGTTTTGTAAATCATGCTCTCTAGGCCAATGAGGAGGGAGTTGCAATAGTCAAGACAAGAGATAAAAAGTGAGTGGATGAGCATCTATCTCTCAAAGATGACCTGGTGCTGCTCATTATGTACAGAGGTGTGTTCAGTTGCTCAGCTGCTGAGCGTGCTGAGTTAGCAAACTGCCACTGAATGCTGTGTGCAAGTCAGTGCTCAGCACTGCTTACTTAGCACTCGCAGCAAAAGTGATTGTGGATGCAGAGTGCTGAGTGTGATGGAGAAGGTGGGGGACAGAGCACCAGCGCCCATTTTAACTGTGGGCACACAGTTATTTTTGTTATTTATTTATTTTTCTTCGTGGAATGTCTAAATATGGTCAGGGGGGAACTGATCCAGACCTCCCATGCAGCTGTGCAACAACAAATCACTTCTAATAGTTGTATACTGCTGGCTGCAATTAACTTGTAATAGATCACTATAGCAAAGATCTACTGCTGCAGTGAGAGGCTGAACAGAGCTGCAGTATCTCTATCGGAGCCTCCATACTAGGAAGATGTGCTGTGACATCATCCATGACAACACATCCCTTCTAGTGTAAATCCAATGCAAAAACAATGAGACTGATTTAGGATTTGATAATATTCACACAATACATTTTGTAAATATTCACTTTAGTTATCCAATCATGTGCAGATGAAATAGGTAGACAGGAATTTTCTTTTTACATAATTGGATAATTGAAGTGAGTCTTCACACATTTTATCGTGTGAACAATGTTGAATCCTTAATTATTAAAACCAAGTGCTGCGTAGCAAGATTGGAAACCCAGGAGCTAATCATTTTAGCTGCTGGCCTTAGAAATGGGTTCTGGCAGCAGGTGGCTCCAGTGTGAACCAACAGTACCATTTAAAATGTTACAGTCACTGAAGTGGTTAATGCCTGGAATTTTTTAAAGAAAAGTTATAGTTATTACTAAACTGACCCTGTTGTTAAATTAAATACTGGAAAAAGGGTACCCATATAAAAATATATGTCCTATAGGCCTTTGCAGCCAATATTCACCCCTTTCAAAAGCTATGAGCCCACTGAATCCTCCTTATCTGACAGACTAGGGTTGTCAGACGTTTTTCTTTCCCTATTCTATTGAGAGTGTGTTATAATACATTCAGGTCTGCCAGTAATGTCAATGGTGTTTCTAAAATCCCCATCAGAAGTCCCAATGACATTCACAGAATGTTTACCAGTTCCTTTAATGGTGCTTACAGAATCCTTGCCAGGAATTCCAGATCTCCCAGAAATTATTCTAGGTGTATCCCCTGATCCAAGGTATCCATGGGCATGGCGGGTGCTATGTCTTCTTTCCAGTTAACTTGCCTATGCAAGAGCTATATTACATTTTGATTGGCCTGCTCCGTTGCAGACTCAGATTGACCAGACTATTCTCTTGCTTGCTGTTCTACAACCATCCACCTAACTTGGACCCATTTGCTGCCTTTCCGCTTTCCCACCTCTGCCTGGACTTGACCATTTATCCGAACCTGACCATTCTGCTGCCTTGCCTGTTACTGACTTCTGAACCCAACCATCTGCCTGAACTAGACTATTCTGCTGCCTTCCCTCTTGCTAACCTCTTCCTGGACCTGACCATTGTCTAGTCTCTCCCCAATGTTGCCATCTACACATTGTAGCCTTCTACTCCCCTTCTCATTCCCTGGTGGGGCAATCCTGAGGACAGAGACCTGGCATCAGCATGAAGTGAAACCCATCTCCACCATCAAGAGCTCTGGTAAAAACTGACTGGTGCTTAGACTACATGCCTTGAATGAGCCTGCATCACCATGAGGGGTGTTGCCGTAACAGAAAAACAGCTCTGAAACTTGCATCATTGCAAACAAATGGCAGAGGAAGCTCCCATGTTTCTAATCTAAAGAGTTCCATTTTAGGGAATCGATGTTTCCCTTGTGATTTTAACAATTGTTTCACAAAGGTAAAATAGCTACTTTCTTGTATTACATTTATTTTTTAAACATATGTCTCTCTGCACAAGTTTTCCTTTTAAAATGTAAGCATCTGTTCATATATATATATAAAAAAAGTCAGAGGTTACAGCACTCAAAAAATGAACATGTAGTAAATCACACAGTGTTTCATTAAAGTGCAACAGTTTTTGGCCAAATCTCAGCCCTTCCTCAGGCAGGAAAACATATTAAATTATACAGTAGCAATTTAGCAATTCAAACTTTCTTATGCATGTGAGAACTGGGATTTGAAAACAGATGATAATTATACATCCAGAAATACATAGGTAATCTGTATAACAAAATTAAATTCAAAGGGAAGATACTCTGACTCCTTGAAGATATATAGTGGCAAAAAGGTACATTTATATCACACAAATCTAAAAAAATAAATAGTTTTTAAAGTAGTAAAAATACTCCTAGAAAATTAAACCAAATATACATCAGCAAAAAATTGTTAATTAATTTGAAATAGTTAATTTATACCCCATGAATATAGTAATACCTCTCCTCTTAAGCATACGTTCCCAGTTACCACCCCTACTGTCTTTTGAAATACTGTTAATTACCATAAATTTTAATTGAGAAACAGAATGTGTACACTCTGAAAAGTATCTGGCCACAGGTAATAGAATGAGCTTGCCCCAGATAGAATATTTCTGTCTACTATCCTGTCCTTTACCTTTTGTGTAATTTCTCCAATTTAAAATACTCCACATGGACACTTAAGAATGTAAATTACATAGGATGATTGGCAGTAGGGATGTTCAGATACCAAGTACTGTACTTGGTACAAGTACATGTACAAATACTTTTACAGGTCAAGGACTAGACTAGAGAAAAATTCAAAAGTTAGGAGGCCGCTGTCATTTTTTAAGGAGCACACGGAGCTCCTGGGATTTGTGCATCCCTGTTTAAATATATGATTTTTGTTTATAAATATAATTAAGGGATGCACAGATACCATTTTTTCAAGTACAAGTACTGATACTTGTCCAAGTACTCACAGATACAAGTACTGATCCATTTTTGTTTATTGTCATGTGACATTTTTTCGAAAACAATACAGACTAATGATTTCAAGACAGTGGTGGAGTGCCAGAGCCAGGTCCCAGCTGCAACCTCTGCAACCGCTGCAACCCTGGTTGTTCTCGTGAAAATGCCAAGTATCTGCACTGATATCTGAACTGGTATCTGAACATCCCTAATAGGCAGGTATAGGGGGTGATACCTGCCTATTAGGCACACGCACGCACCAGGTGCGTGCGATTTTCACACAGCAAAACGTATTTATCAACCAAAAAGTCTCTAAAAGCATATTTCCACTAATGCCATATATGGAAAAATCATGCACATGATGCATATATAATGCTGCTTCACAGTTTAGACAAAAATGGTTAGCTCATGCATTTACATTCCTGCATTCATCAACGCAAGCAACACAACATAGAGCTAATTTACACAACATCACCTTGCAATTCAATGCTTGGCTTTGCACAACACACCTGCTGGGTGTGTACAAACTACAAAGGTGTTTAGATTCCACCCATAGATCATGGTGGGAGGGAACACACTACAGAGGTGTATACATGTTTGTGGTGTGTTTATAAGGTTAGTAAAACAACCCCATAGTATCCCTGAATCCTAACATTAAAACATCTGTAAGGATGAATAAAAGACGGGCCTCTCATCATGCTTGTACATTCAATAGAATTTAAACATGGTTAGGACTCAGTATTCTGGATTCCTAAAAAAGATAACAGCAGGTTGTGGTGCAACATACTGATCAGATCTGACAAATATATTCTGAACAATAACACCCTTCCTATATGTTGATAAAAGAGGAGAGGCCAAATTCAGGAATATTCTGGAAATACTTAAAATGTGCCACTGTTTCTTAAAACTAGCAATTAAAGGTGTGCATGGGAAGGGCAATATACAGAGCAATTCACAAATTCTCCTGCATACTTTCCAGCTAATCAACACAAAACAAACCAGCTTAAACTGTTTTAACATCTCAGGTTAAAAAACAAAGGTTTTTGTTGCATACATTTTCTAGTACATGTGAAAACGCACTGCTATGTAAAGGTACCTCTGTAAAGTGTGGTCCCTCTAAACACACTGACATTGACAGTGACACTTACATTGACCCTAATGCTAGCACTTACACAGACATTAACACTAACCTAGATCAAGTCCTGAACTATTTTATCTTTATTGTTTTTGACAGACTTTTCTTCTTTTTTTTTTTACAGATTTCTCTTCGCAGTACAAGAGAGGGTTCTAAAACAAGTGATTACTGGGATTAGCTATCATTGTGATCATGTGATCAGGTGATGGTGCTTCCAGTTTCTGATCATTAGCCCGATTGGTGTTGTTGATTGCTCTGTTGATGTTTAACTATAATGTTAAAACCATTTATCCTTTATTCTAAAACAATGATATAGATTATGTGCCCAGTTTAGAGCAAAACTCTTGTCACACCAAGCCTCTGTTAGAGAATGTAGTGATTTTGTAAAGAAAAGGGTGCAGGGAACTTGGGGGAGGTGACTTTCTGGGGTTTCCCGCCTATATTACTGTATGTGATACCATATTACATATAACACCTAGCATAGTCAGTGATGTGTTCAATGCAAACACCCAAGGAATGCAGGGAAGATTGAAAAGTGTATATTTCTGTATATCTGAAAAAATACAAATGCAGTGGAGCACATACAAATTACTTGTGTTGTAATAAACCACATATTTAAAGTAGTATAGATAATCTTTTAAAATACATTCCATCCATGATCCATTTAAAACAGATTATTTCTACCAGGTTATATGCTTTTGAGAATTAGGTTAAACAGTGATTAATTTTAATATACTATAGATTTTTATTACGCTTAATATAATTGCAGCAGAGAATGTTTAATGAAACAAATTAATAATTAATGTATAAAAATACATATGTATAGCACTTAACAAGTTACATCAAAGCCAAAATTATAGTTCAATTTAGGTAACAAAAATCCGATACAGAGGATTGTGATTAAATATGATACATTATATAGGACTACAACATTGCACCATATCATAACATACAGCACATTCATGCAGGCACAAACCCTTCACACCATATCATGACATTATAACAAAGTAAGAAGATGCTAAACTACACATTGTCAACCTAACATACTGGATGTCCAATTACAATTTGAAGACATGCTTCTCCAGCCGTAAGCAGAGCTATTTAAATCCTCTATCAGATTATGTGTCATGATAACTAAAAATAAGGCAGCAGCACTTCCTTGAGTTGGACTAAAAATGGGCTCTATAAGCACACCACACCAGTTAGTGTATATGACCGGATTATGTAAAGTTACATGGATCAATATTGCTTCTCTAATGCTATCACTATGACACTTAGCAAAGCATAGCAATTGTTAGAATTTTCCGGTGGCTAATACAAAGAATAAGAATGCAGCGCATTAGTTCCTATGTTAAACATTTATGATATAGTAACCAGATCAGCTGGTCTATATATTCACAAATATATATAGAAAATAGATCTGATCCATTTTTGGCTACATCAGATAAAATAATATTATGTTCATCTCATAGAATCAGTTTGTTATGTTCTACAATTTCCACTACACCGCTTGAAATTATTCTGTTTTTTTAAGGTGTTTCGCAGTTAAAAAATGCAAGTTAATAATGGATACTTCTCAACATAATACTTTATAAACTTGAATTTTAAGTATTAATGTATCCAATGCCAAATGATTTTTGGCCTTTTGCTTTTGTGTTGTATTGAAATCTGTAAAAATGTCTGCTACAAAGCAATATCATTATATAAAATCACAATAACCATGTACCTCTATTGGGTGTTCATCAAGGCCACTTTTAGAGATGATTCCATCCAAATTAGAAACTGCCACCTACATGAGCTATGTAGTATCAAAATGTGATACAGAATGGTTCACCACCAAGGCATTATGAACGTCATGCATGAGAGTCCTAAAATGGTGAAAAAAACTTTCAGTGTGGACACCACCATAAAAGCAGAATCAGGGAGTGACAATTCCTGACTTTGCAGCCCCACCAACATTTACCCAGACATAGGCTTTATCATTCAATTATGTTTTTATTAAAGGTTTAGTTACAGTCACATTCTTTACAGTACATTAGTGGTACATAGGTGTAACGTATATAAGACACATAGCAAAATAATATCACATTGCAGTGTAAATGAGATTCAAAACATTAGTTGTATGCCTAACAAATTATACAGTAAAGATAAATCTCTAGTTGGAGAGCCTATGTTCACTTGCCATCATTTAATATTTATTTATGCTATCAAATGGTACAATAGGGGTGAGTAAGCCATTTTCCCCACTTAGAGTGAAATATATTATGGTTCTTGTTTTTCAGGGCAATTATTTGCGCATAGGAGCATTAAAGATGAAGGTCTCTAATACCATCTGCAATCCCCTGAGGTGTAGGAGAGTCCAAACTGTTTAAAGCTTGCCTGCGAAAAGGACATATACTACAATCATTCTGATATCAAAAGAAAAATGATCAATATAAATATGAAGCAGGGCAGTTTCTAGAGAAGGTAGAAAAGGTTGAGAAGTAATATTTGTTTTTTTATTTGGTTCCAATAAGACCTTAGGGATTTTCAGTGCCAAATCATATATGCTAGAGTTCTACTTGAGCCACAAGATCTGCAACAGTGGAGAGAATTATCAGAGGAACATTTTTACCATTTTAATGGGTAAAGTACTGCCAGTGGGTTATTTTTTCAATTGATTGCCAGTTATGAGCGTATTGAGTAGCTGTATATGATAATTTAAAACCTAAGCTAATTTGGCATCAGTGAAGGTTTTGCTGATATCTTGTTCCTATTTTAACATCATCCTTTAATTTGGGGTCAGGGGTTTTTATTAAGAAAGGTCTATCTGATGGTGGGTGGAAAGGTCTATCTGATGTAATAGTGCTACATAATAGTGTTTTGTTGGGGTTGCGCTATTTGCCAATAGTGATGCTGCACAGTAGTGTTTTGTTGGGGTTTTGCTATTTGCAAACAGTGATAGTATTTCACTTGTGTGTTATTGAATTCAGTGCAAATGGTTTTAAAGGGTTTTAAAGTATGACCTAGAAATAGCTGCTGTATGGAATCAATCCCTGCCTGGGGCCATACTCAATTCTAATTGAGGAATACAGCACTTCAAATATTCTAGATGTGGTAAAATGTTTTATAAGGTGTTGGAGTTAGATCTAGCTGGTGAGAGTATGCCAAGCAGCCAAAGTGGCTCGGATTGTAGGGCTGTGTGAAGAGTTTAATATTGCTCATATTGTGGGACAACAACATGGCATATAGATTGTTTCCAGGTAAAGTATAGTATTGTAGACCAGATTTTATTGAATCATTGCTTTCACAAAAACTGAACCTGCTCTATAAGCACAGCATTATAGTAGTGGTGCTGATTAGGGAGCACTAAACCACCTGCCCACTTATGTTTTGTTTGAGTTTGGAATGCATATTTCGGTTTTCTTCCCCATCCAAAGATAGTTGCTGACTAGTTTTCCTAGTTTGGTAAAGTAGTTGTTGGGTAGCACAAAAAAAGGCAAGAATACAGACCTTAGGGAGTGTCATAATCTTAAATTAAAGGGGATAATGAGGTCGCCAGCACACCTAGGTCCACTTCATTAATCCATCTTTTATTGATGTTTAGACAAACATGGTGTCACAAACAAATGCAATATTTTGGAACAACATGTGGCAAAACAATGTGACAATCAGTTCAACAAACATGATGGATATATACATTCTGAATAAATCAGAACCCAATCAGTGATCGTGACCACACCCCTTCTTATCTCATTACGATGCTATTTTGCCACCAAAAAAACACTTGACATTTAGATAAACATGGTGTCACAAGCAAATGCAACTTTTCGGGAACGACAAGACTTCAACCTGGCATTGGAACCGCACTTAGACTTATCATCAGGCCACTCAGCACTCTCCTATAGTCAACTATCCTGTCTCAAATCATTCTTGCACAAAGCGCAACTAATAGACACATGGAGGTTCGCCAACCCATCGGGCAAAGACTACTCGCATTACTCCGCCACACATAAGATTTACTCGTGTATAGACATGATCTTTGTTGATCATCATCACCTACACTTGGTCAAATCGACCTCAATAGCTCCGTGGATGTTGTCGGACCATTCACCGGCTCTGACTTCCCTTGCCTGGCCGTCCTTACCAGTTAGATCCAACAATTGGAAATTAAATGAATATTTATTGAATTGCCCTGTCTCCAGAACACAGCTGACGGAAGACTTACAGAGCTATTTCCGACAAAATTCCATACATGGTACTTCGCCAGCTGTGGTCTGGGAGGCGCACGAAGCTGTGATCAGAGGTAAATTAATCGAACTGGGATCCAGGAAAAAACGGGAGACGGAACGGGAAATGCAGACCCTTTTGACACAAGTTAAAGACTTAGAACGCCTTCATAAACATTCTTTACAGCAGGCACATCAAAAGTCACTCCAAAAATGTAGGGAAGACCTGAAAACACTAGTAGACCGCAACACAGCCCGAAAATTTATGTGGATGCGCCAGAGAAATTATGAGTGGAGCAATAAACCTGGGAGACAGTTGGACCGCTCTCTGCGCCTTAAACAATCGGCAACGTTCATTCCCAAAATTAAGACTAAGGGGGATAAACTGGTACATCTCTCCCAAGACATAGCCAAGGTATTTAGTGAGTATTATCGCACCGTATATAATGTAGCTGACACTCAGACGCCTCCTATCGTTGGGCCGCAGCAAAGGAAAGCCCTTATAGATCAGTACTTAAGTAAGGCCCACCTCCCCACACTCCCTGAGGAAGAGCTGGAGGCATTAGAGACAGACTTTACAGATGAGGAGTTTACGAAAGCATTACACACAATGACTACGGGCAAGGCTCCTGGCCCGGATGGGTTCACACTCACATATTACCGCACTTTCAAAGATATCCTGATACCTCACCTGACCGGATATGCCAACTCTCTCACCTCGGGCAAGGAGCTACGGCAAGAAACGACCCTAGCGCATATTTTAGTTATTAAATGTGGATATCAAACTGTACTCGAAGGCCCTGGCACTCCGCTTACAGCCTTTGCTACCTAAATTTGTATCCCCGGATCAAACCGGATTAATTCCGGGAAGGGAAGCTAGGGACAACTCGATGCGCACCCTACATGTAGTGTCCTGTGTCCGCGGGATATCCCAGGCCACGCTCTTACTGTCAACAGACGCGGAAAAAGCATTCAACAGAGTGGCCTGGGATTTCATGCTGGCGACGCTGGGTGCCATGGGGTTGCGTCCTGGGATGATGACCAGGATTGCTGCCTTATATCAAAACCCTACAGCCAGCATGGGGGTTAACGGAGTGCTCAGTCCCCTCTTTTCCTTGGGAAATGGTACTAGACAGGGATGTCCGCTGTCGCCCCTGTTATTTGCCATTTCCCTGGAACCGTTTTTATCCACCATAACGCATAGTGCAGACATAAGGGGTGTGCAGGTGGGTCCACGGGAACATAAATATGCAGCTTATGCGGATGACATCTTATTTTACATTAGGAACCCCCAAATTTCCCTCCCAAATCTATTAGCTGCCTTGAAAGATTACAATTTGGTATCCAACTTCAACATTAATATCTCCAAATCTACTATCCTGAATTTAACGGTACCCCCCCAGGGAAGTTGTAGCCCTTAAATAAGCGTTCCCGTTCGCTTGGCAGAGGCGCTCCTTGAAATGTCTCGGGATAAACTACACGCTAAGACTACAGGATATGTTCAAATATAATTACATGCCCTTTTGAATGCTATTCGTGCGGACTTGAATCGATGGTCCCCCCTCTACCATTCCTGGCTGGGCAGAGTGAATGCCATTAAGATGAATGTGTTGCCGAGACTCCTATTTCTGTTTCAGATGCTCCCCATGAGGGTCCTACCCTCTTATTTTACTTTGTTACGTTCCCTGGTATCTAGATTTATATGGAGGCACAGAAGATCAAGGATATCCTACAACATTCTAACCAGACCGAAATCGCTAGGGGGAGTGTCCCTACCAGATTTTAGGAGATATTATAGAGCGGTATCCCTAGCCAGATTCCTGGATTGGCATTATGCAGGGGAAACAAAGCTTTGGGTACAAATGGAAGCAGTAATTGAGTCACGCAAATCTGCAGAAGGTCTGCTGGATCCCACAGAAATATAGACAGTTATCTCCAGATACTCATCCCCTAACGAAGACGACCCTATAATGTGGGATGCACTCCATTCTAAACAAAAATGGCCGTACAACTCTCCTCTGATGCCCCTATTGGGCCATTTGTACTTCCCGCCGGGGCTCATGGATGGGGGACATCGCACATGGATCCAGGAAGGTTCTGAACTATTGCTACACCAGGTCATACAGGGAGGGAGGATCAAACCCCTCTCCTCCCTGTGTGGATCGCCCAGACCCTCCTTCATGGATGTATGGCGATATAGGCAGCTGTCACACTTTGTAGGGCAGCTCCCTTCGCCATTGAGATCCAAAAGGGACCTGAACCCATTGGAACTGCTCTTCGCAGCAGATTCAGCCCCAACTAAGAGCATATCCTCCATGTACGGCGTCTTGTCGCGTCTGGACGCCTCCTCTCACACTCCCTATATGGCGCTCTGGGAAGGGGAGCTGGGCAGCCCCCTTACTGAGAAACGCAGAATGCGTGTTCTGGCCTTCTCGAGAGGGTTGAGCAGATCCTCAGGCATCCAGGAGCTCCACTATAAGCTGTTATGTCAGTGGTATTACACTCCTCAGAAAATGCACCAGATAGATAGTTCGGAGACCCCGCTGTGTTGGAGGAGCTGTGGACAGGTGGCATATATGGTGGCAATGCCCGAAGATAACGCCCTTCTGGCAGCAGGTAGCGGAGGAGATATTCCATATTCAGGGAACGGAGGTGCATCTAGACCCCTGGGAAATGTTGTTTCATGGAGCCGAGGGATCAATGGGCCGCTATGCTCGCTCTATCACACCACATTTACTCAATGCAGCTAAAGCCTTAATTCCAGCCAAATGGAAGAGTGAGGCGGCGCCTACCCTGCTAGAGTGGCTGGACAGGGTGGAACAGATTTACTGCATGGAGCAACTCACTCTTACCGAACCAGATCAAATAGAGCGCCTATCGAAAACATGGGCGTGTTGGTTAGCGTATAAGACGACCCCAGCATACCTCACCAAACTGGGGGTTTAAGTTTGGATGAATCTGTGGCTAACAGGTGTTTAATTACTTAAAAGAACTCTGTGTGACTTGGGAAACAGCACAACAAATGTATAACTCATGACAGACCATAAGTAGTATGTGATATGTGAAGACATGATCCTACATCTGCCTACTCCCATACCCCACTTACCTTCCCACCCTGTCAATCTCCCTCCCCCCATACCTTCTCCTGCCTCCCCCTACATTCCCACAATCAAGCCTTTTCGGCTCAAAGCTTATCGAACTAATGCGAGATTTTAGGATAGGGTTCACGTGCTGAGCAATATGTATTGACATATGTCTTACGACTACTCTATGGCTGATTGTATCCCTTTGTATGTGTGTATATGTATTTGTACTCTTTGTAATTTGTACTTCTATATGCAAACTCCTTTCAAAAAAAAACTTATTATACAAAAAAGAACATACAAAATCAGTCTGAGAAGAAACTCAGAAGTCAAAACTGCTGAGGAATCTGTTAACATATTGGATGGTCAACTGTAAAATCAAAAAGGTATAGAAAGGGCGGATAATCTCTCTTGTGGGTCTAATCTGAAACTGCAAGTCAGGGTTTTCCAAGCCTGTATTTCCAATTTAGCCATATTAAGTCAAATCTATTGGAGTTTAGATGGACAGGTTCTTTTCTTGGATAGGGAAATCATCAGACAGAATATGCCACACTTTTAGTAACTTGAGTCCTTCTTTCAATATTAATACTACAAAGGATTTGCTTTGTTTGGAAACCAGTATCCTGATAGAATTTCACCATCTGTACAGTATTTTGTGGTTTCTAAAGGGCTTAGTTAGTATTGAGAGTTTCTGCCTGGTTTAAATTGTAGCTTGAGATAGATCTGCAAGCAGAGGGGTCAGAAAACCTGGGATTGTCAGTGTTTCTGCCCCTACATCTATGCTTGTTTTTAGCTGGGCTGTGGGTTGTGGGGAAGGCAAGAGAGAACTCAAAATTCGATGGCTGTGCTGCAGTGCTGAGTAGTGATGGGCTCGGGCGTGTTCGTGCCCATCACTACCGGCTCCACGCTGACAGCGCCGCAGCGCCAATCACAGGTACTGAGACATTATCCGCAGCTGCAGAGATCGGGAAATGTCAGTTAGAGGTGGTAGGTGGTAGTTAGAGCAGTTAGAGGTGGTAGGTGGTAGGGCGCAAGGGGCGCAATCTTGGGGTTTTTTTAATAGGGTTTCTTTACAGCTACTTCTATGGTGTGAGAGGCATATGCAATTTGTGCTAATTGTAGTACTGTGAAACCAAGAAACTCAAAAGCTAATGTGCCATGTGTCACACCAACAGAATGTTTGTCTGCCCTGTTTGTCTGAAATTTTGAAATAGTAGAGTTTGAAATAAATATTTGCGCTTGTGCAAGATATAGCATGAATAGATTTATGTATATATCTATAGATATATCTATAGATATAGATTTATATCTGTATATCTATAGATATATAGATATATATACAGTATATATTGTGAGGAAAGGGGAAGTCATTGAGGGGCGATATATTTCCCCTCGCTTTCTATCCTATGTTCAAGACTAGCGGAACCCAGACCATGTTTTCCGGTAGACTTTTGGTCTGGTCAATCTAGTTTGGGTTTTTTGTCTCTCACCTGGATTGTGTAATTGATTACTGATTGATTATCCAGGTGAGATAAAAGGGGAAGGCTGAGGCATGATGTTGCTCTGGCCTGGGACTCTGATAGCATTCTGAGAGAGCTACAAGTTGGATGGTTGTGAGTAAAAGGTTGCTGAGTGTACTTTTGTTTTGTGA
Source organism: Nanorana parkeri (assembly GCF_000935625.1). Classification (NCBI taxonomy): domain Eukaryota; kingdom Metazoa; phylum Chordata; class Amphibia; order Anura; family Dicroglossidae; genus Nanorana; species Nanorana parkeri. Next base: position 601,885 of record NW_017307333.1, read on the forward strand.
GATGGTTGAGATAAGCTCACCACCCGGTAGAGAGGAAACCTGCCTGTTTAATCAGAGCCTGAAAGGCAAGGATTTGTTTTCTGTTTTATTTTGTTTTATTGCAACCTTTTAAATAAAAACTGACTGCAAGTCAGATAAAAGAAGGACTTTGCTGCCTGGACTACCTTTTTTCCCAGGGAAGGTGATCACCATTTGAGCTATACCCCACAATATAATACATATATAAATATTCTGAATAGTTAACCGTTCTGGAGTTGTTTCCACCACTAATTTTAAGATATGCTAGTTTTACAATATGCCAAGCAAGAGACCTCACAGCTATAACCAGATCTTTAATAATTCCTGAAAATGGGTATAGACCTTAAAAAGAGGAGTACAAAGAATCTTGGCATATAGACACTTTATCTAATATTCCATGTTTTATTAAAGCAAACATGGAATGCAGATCACAAGACCCATCCTCATTATTAGGGATAATGATGATGTGATGAAGCCTTCTATCCCATCCCATTGCATATTAACAAAGTTACTTCTTGTGCTTTCTATACTAACAGTAAGAAGGTGTAAAGGTTAGTTTATAATAAAAGAGACTGCATTATTCTCAAGTGGGAACATTTTTTTTTAAAGACCAGAACACTTATTATCCAGCTGTTATACCAAACTTTAGAAACTGACTAGTGTTTAGTGTATTAAAATTGCAACTGCATTTAGAATGACTTCAGGTTAATGTGATAAATAAGGCTGAACTGATAAGTTACCCTTTAACAAATGTTCTGACACACTCAAGGTGATGGCCATTTTCAGTTGCTGGCTATATATCACTTTGTTCAGCCAAGTGCTCTCTATCATACACAGTATGAATTTATGCATCAGGCTGTGCATCCAGTTGTGGTAAGTCTTCTGGTGACAAGAGAAATTGCTGCACACCTCATTTAGCTGTTTATTGCACTAGCGTAACACCATAACTGCCAATCTGCATGATCGTACTTGTTAATAGGAAAATTAGAATATAAATTGCAGCTTTCTGGTTAATATAAACATATCTAGAAATTGAATACCACCGTAACAATGGCAAATATGTGAGGTGTGTATGCACAGATACTGTATGTTACAAATGTTCCTGTATTTGTGTATGACTCAGTGGCATTTTCTAACATACTATCTGCCTCAAGGCATAGATTTTAGCTCACAGTTGAATGGTTAATATCAGTTAGCCAAATTCAACTGGACTTCTGCTGTAATTTTGAAGACATTTCTAGCTTTTCTAGGCATGCATTTTGACAACACACACATTGAGCCATGTAAATCGAAGGTTTTACACCTATACAGACTTCCTAACACCAAGAATGGTATTATGTAATTAGAACAGGATGGTTCCACACCTTTAACATCTCCCACCCTGTGCTTAGACAATTGCCTTTCTATGGTGAATGGATTAAGGTGGCTGCACTATCTGTGTGGGCATAAACACTGTTCAGAACTTAAGTGGCTTGAATAAGTTATAACATGTTTTCAACATTACAGAACAAGTCCAGTTGAATGTGACTAACCACTACTAGCTATACCATGACCTGAATTAATGAGATCCTTCACAAACTCATAGATGGATGTTTGTATTCCATAAAAGTAAACCTTGCATAATAATCTGCTGAAAAATATTTAAGACTGCACACACCTAATTTTACCCCATGACTACTTAGATGGCTCCATTTTGGTTCCAGTTTCCTTTGCTCTAGTTTTCATATCTTTTCAGAGCCCAAGCTCAGCATTATTAATCTTGATATCTACCAGGGTTGGCAGAGCATCCGATTGCCCAGAAACAGAGGAGCCCTTCAGATACTCCCCTGGGGATAGAGAAGAGGCTGGCCTGATGCTTCCATTGCACAGCATTGATGAGATCCCAGCTGGATTGATTGCATTTTCTCCAACAACATCTGGATCATTTAGGGGCCAAACACAGTTACACAGCACCTTTTGCTTTGTATTATATTTAGTGATTGTTTTTAGTGTGTTTGGGTGATGGGAGGGCACTGTATTTATAATGTTTCTAATGTTTTTAAGCAGAAATGTGATCTCAAGGGGGGAAGTAAATTTAGTTGCTATGTGTTAATGTGTGGTATTATTACAGTACATGTATGCACATTTCAAAAAACAAAAGCAAACAGGTGCCTCCCCTAGTGTAGAAAACTTTATTGTAAACATATAAAAAGAGTGCATAGGTACTCACAAGTGAGCTGATTGTTCCAGCTTCTCAACAAGCATTTGGAGACACCATAGTATACCATCCACTGTGCACAACAAAGGACCTTCTGACCGACAGCATCTCAGTCCATAACAGCCGTAGCTGAACGTATTTTCAGGGGCCCCGACCCCTTCCTCAGAGTAAAAAACAGCCACTCAGAAAACCAACTAGGATAAAGGCTGCCACAGTCAATTACCACACAGCTTTCTCATTTCTATAGACACTTTTAAGCCAAATCTGGGGAAGAACATTTATCATGTGACCACTATAAGGCCTGTGTGTGTATTCCAAAAAGCTATAGAGCTTCTACCAACCAAAATAATAACGGCCACTGGTCTGGCCAATCAGCATAAAGGGAGGTGGAGCCAGAGGGCTGAGAGCACCAAAACTCATGCACAAGCTGTCAACTGCCTCCACAGATTTGTCTCTTTTAGTAATAGATAGATAGATAGATAGATAGATAGATAGATAGATTTTATTTGTCACATACACAATCGTACAAGTATGATATGCAGTGAAATGCTTACACGACTGCAGAGCAGTCGTGACGGCAGCCGACTACACCGGCGCCATCTTTGTAGAGCAGTACGGTGACAAGACGCGGATGTAGAGAGCCTGCAGCTTCTCCTAAAGCTCCGGGTGTCGCCTCTGAACGGCAGCGTGATACAAGTGCAGGAGCGCTGTACAATCTTAACCGCCATTAATCCCCAACGGAGAACCTGACTGTGCCAGTTGGTAGACGAGAAGATCGTTATGGGCCTCCGCATAATCCCCCATCTTGTCCTCGACGTGGACGACTCCGTCTCCCAGGGCGTCAACATCCCTTCTCAGCAGCAAAAAGCACATCTCTATGCAGGGAGCACCCAAGAGACACAAGCACGTCCCCTAGGGTAGTGTCCAGCAGGGGGCGATCAGCAGTGGGACAATCCTCAATGGTGCTATTCATCTCCTCACACACATGCACAGTAGGGCCAGACCGCTCGTCCCCCTCCCCAGGCCGTATCTGCGCTCCCCCAGAGTCCAGTCTGGGCGTGGATTTTGCCGGGTTGGCGGTCACCTGGCTCCCACCTCCTTTCGGCTCCCGCTCGTTACGGCTGTCGGAGAGTTGCAGAGAGGACAGGGTGCTGGACGAGCCGGCGCCATCTTGAGTCCGCGGCGAGCCCGTCGAGCGGAAAAATTCAGTAAGTTTCCGAGGGCCTTTCTTAGATTTTCGTTCTCTCCGACGGTCGCTGGGGTCAGGGGCACACATGGGTAGTATCATGGGAGTCCTCTGTGCTAAGGATTCAGCCCTAGGATTTCAGCTGTGCCGGAGCTCCACTATCCTGCGACCATCCGTTGATGTTAACTGCTCCAACTGCATATAGGGTATCTAGGGTTCACCATTAGAGGGCACAGAGTATGGAAAGGCTGTGAGCAGCTCTGACATGCCAGGCTGCATTAAATCCTGGACTGTTCACACCTGAGTGGCTGCAGATTATATCACAAACTTATACATAAGTGTTAAGGTGCCCATACACTGCGATCGTATGGGCACCTTAATCCCGCGATCGTACGAGAATCGTGGAGTGTATGGAAGGCGTGCAACCATTTCTACTGTATGACACACTGTGCAACCCAAACCTACATATATACACATCTGTGACCTTTAAAAACACAGCCAATCCCGCCCCCAATTGCATAACAAGTACATGTTTCCCGCCCTGTCAGTTTTCAATTAGGTAAACAATTGGTCAGTTAACTGCTGTGTGGTAGTACCGCCCCTCTGATCAACGCCATTGGTCCACCTAGTCATGTGGCATGTTAAACACAATCCATGGGAATTACACAGTGTCAGTCAATATATAACAGAAGTGCAGAATCATACAAATGTGGTCACATATAGTTGCAATAATGAATTGTTGCAATCGTAATTTAGATATGCAAAATATCAATAAGGTGTAGCCATTGCTTGCCCTTAATGAAAAAGTTTCGGATTTGTTAAAGAAATCAAAATAAAATATAAAAATGTATTAATTCAATAATTAGTTATTGGCATTAGTCTGTCTGATATCTCTGAATGTGTCCTATCGGGTGGAGAGACTGTATTGGTGCAATTGGGGAGGACTGTACATCAGGAAAGAAGTGGAAGGTGAGGTTCAATAGTGATGTATCTTAACAGGGGGAGGGAGGGAAGGAAGGAATTAAAAAATGAGGACCCAGAGCTGCCTGTACGTGATGCGGCCCACTGGGTGACCCTATCGAACAAAAGCATGGAGTGGAGACAGTCCCCTTGTTTCAAATAGATATTGGGGGGGTCTGTGAGTAAATATATGCTCGAGAGTTCTAGGATCCATATGGATCTACCTATCGTCTAGAAAACAGGACAATGATAGGTTTGTGTTTAGCCCCCTGGGTTATACACAATCTAATGTGTAAATCCAGAAGGATTCTCTGCGAAGGAGGTGTTTGGCCCTATCTCCTCCCCTGGGATGCTGGTGTACCTGCTCAATTATCATGCCTTTTAGTTCATGCGTCTGATGGTGCATTTTTGCAAAATGTATGGCAACTGGTTTTTGAATGTCCAGTTCTTCGCCTTTTAGGTGTTTAGCAATTGTTGTCCTAATGTCGCTCCTATGCTTTTGGAACCGACGTTTAAAAGGACCAATTGTTTTGCCAACGTAACTTAGTGAGCATGGGCACGTGAGTCGGTACACACAGTATTCCGTGTCGCAGGTAAAATAGCCATTGGTCTTGTATTGTTTCCCTGTGTGTGGATGAGGGAAAGAGTCA
>NW_017307334.1:0-1482 GCF_000935625.1 Nanorana parkeri
ACACATATTACAAAAAGCATCAGTTTGCTTTTTGCCTGGGCAGATAAAGCAAGAATCTCTACTCTGGGTTACATACTACTGACCCCTGCACCACTTATCTCTGACCCCTACACCCTTTGTTACATAATATTGACCTCTGCATTACAAACAGTACCTCTGACCCCTGCACTGTTCATTACATATTACTGACCTCTGCATTACTTACCTCTGATTTCTGCATTACACATTAATTAATGTCACTTAGATTGTATCTCTGCTATGCTACCTGCGTCTGTTCACCTCCCTTCTGCACAGACTCTTCACAGAGGAAGCAGAGGGGGAACAGAGCAAGATTCGATGTGGCTGAGGACTCCTAAAAAGGGAGACGAATGACAGAGTCCTAACTAGTTTTATTACACAGGATTTTTGTCACCTGCAAAAACTTTTTACATTACATTATTCTCAGCAGCATACCATATTCTTTCACTATTACAGAAAAAGCACATTGTCAATATGGCTGTTGTGATCTCATCTTTTTATAGAGCGGGGACTGGTTTTTCCAAAAGCCTCCTTCTTATTGCCCTTTCTAAGCCAGCTGACCTAAATTTAAAGACCAGGCAGAACATTATGGTTCAAAGGAATTAGGTCTAAGGAATTTTCGGCATTTATTTGCCAGGACTGTGAATTGTGCTAGATGCACTGTGTACCTGTGATAGAGACAAACTGGAACCTAATCTCTAGTTATATGATTTGGGAGTACGCGGGGGGGGGTCTATTTATTGCAGTACTAGGGCACAGGTGCTAACCTTCAAGACCCTTGATTCTGACTAGTCTTTCACTGCAAAGGACGTATGGCATACGGTGGAACAAAAGTGTTCCCTGCTGGCCAACTCAGTATGCCGTACGGACCTGGCATTTACAGTTCTGCTATAAGCTGTCAGTTTTTGGATGACAGCGGCTCTGTGCGTGGCCGAACGGGGGGATCGATAAATATCATTGATATTTACCGTTCCTCCTGTGCAGAGAAAACGCCTGAGTGATTGTCTGATCTGATACTATGTGTCCCCAGTTATGAATCAACAGGCTGTGATTTACATCACTTCCCGTTCATTCATGAATTCATGAAAGGGGAGTAGCACTCACTACAGAGGCTCCTCCCCATTCATAAACTGGTGATAGTAAATATCTTTTACTATCATCAGTTTCCGAATGAATGGGAAGCCTCTCTACTGAGTGCTTCCCATTCATTGAGTGCTGGGGCTGCAGAAAAAGAAATTGAGGACTCCGTGTCCTCAATTTCTTTTTCTATTTCAAAAGGGAAATGTCAGGGGTCTGTTTAGACCCCAGATATTTCACCGTAGCCCCCCCCCCCTCCCAGTAAAAAATAAGTAAATAATGAATTTTAAAAAATGTAAAAAAAAAAATGTAATTACATTTTTGCAAAAAAATAATAAAAAAATTTATAAAAAATGTGTAAAAAAATACTAATTAAAAAAAGCACCA
>NW_017307334.1:1986-2763 GCF_000935625.1 Nanorana parkeri
TGAATACAGTTTTATCTTTTAGATTTAGTCAGAATTTTTTTGCGCTTTATCAATATGTGCTTTATCAATTGAATTGTTTTTATTGGTTTAATATTAATTTGAGAAACATTTGCGCAATTATCGCAGGGCCCTCAAATTTAGTAGTACCATATTTTTATTCTACTGGGCCTGCGCTTTCAGAAAAGATATGGTTTGGGGGGTCTTTTACAAACGCTAGCAACGCAGCAGTTGAAAATTAAATCAATGGGAAAATTTGCAAAAATGGCTTGGCCAGCTGATTTGCAAAATGTTCCGGAGGGCTTGGCAGCGAAAGGGTTAAATACATACAGTCAGGACCGGCCTTAGGCCATTAGACGCCCTGTGCGAGAAAGCTTTACAGCGCCTCTCAGTGACCACACCCCCAGTAACAACACCCATTTCCCCCAATATCCGCACCATTTAAAGACTCCAATTTTGCTAAGCCGCAAAGAAACATTAAAAAGTATGATAAAAATAAAACTTTTTTTCAAAGGTATTAAACTTGTAGGCACAATAAAAGTATTCTTATCAAAAAAGGGAAAACAGTAGGTCCCCCTGCACTCCTTTCAGCGCTTCCAGTCAAGTGAAAATAGTGGTGCTTGCAGTGACAATCACGGATGGCGCCGTGTACAACAGTCAATGAACAATAGAAATCACCAGCACTCAGCACATGAAATTCAAAAAAAGTCCATTTATTTGTTCACTAAACGTCACACATATAGCATAATCCAACGTTTCGGGACCACGCAGGGTCCCTTC
>NW_017307334.1:3729-9369 GCF_000935625.1 Nanorana parkeri
CTGGAGTGATCAGACGATCGCTCCAGTGTTTGTCCTCACACTGAGGATCCGGTAAGTATCAATGATATTTACCGATCCCCCGCTCTGCCACGCACACAGCCGCTGTCATCCTGAAACTGACAGGATGACAGCGGCTCCGATCTCCTCCCCGCTCGGCCATCCTGACAGCAGGCAGCGCTCCCTCCTGCGCTCCCCCCCCGTGGGGCAGACGAGGGACCGCTGTCATGTCGGTGAGGAGGAAAGAAGCTGCCCGAGGACGAGCTGTGGCGGCCGCCTGGCGCCTTTGTTGCCATGGCACCCTGTGTGGTCGCACAGCTCGCACACCCCTAAGGCCGGCCCTGCATACAGTATACTACTCAGCAGTCAAGATTACAGTGAATCTTAGTAAGGCAGAGCAGAGAACTTATTAACTTCACTGCATTTATAATCGTGGACACAATAACTATGAGATAGAAAAGTAAAAATACACTTTCTCTTCTGTTCATTGAAGGACATGGTGGAGATCTTGAATCTCTGACCAATGGGTTATATCACCACCTACAGGGGCAGGATGCTAGGCAAAAGTACAACCTAGGGTTGTGTTCCAGTGCCTCCACAGTGAAATTAGCTTTCACTGTCTACATTTTTTGTGCTGTGCAATTTTATGCAGGTAAACAATTAAAGTCCATTATCCCAACTTCATAGTAGAGGCCTTAGGGCTCTTGGGGCCTTTTTGTGGGGAGATCTGGACATCGCATGTTTCTCAGTAAAGAACACTAAATTAACAGATATGGTATCTGTTGTCTGAGTGTTTAGTTCTTTTCCAAATCAGCTAATTTGGCCTAGATTGTTCACTTCTCCTGCCTTCTCCAAACTCTTCATCCTTTTGTGAATAATCCTAAGAGGAAATGCTTTTAGGGTGAGAATCAAAAAATCCTATTTTAACTCTTTAGTAATTGATGTAATATTATTAAACAAACAATTTTCAAGCCTGTTAGTTTTAATACCAGCTAAATAAGTAATCTAATTTAACTGTGTTTACAGAAAAAAACACTGTATGAAATACTTTAGTTCATGTTCAAATTGATTTATGTTTCACACTGTACAAAAACAGTTTACTTTCTCATGGTAGACATCCAATTTTCAAAAGATCTGATGACATGTGATGTTTCATGATGTGAAAATACTAGCAAAATCAAAACATCATTTATATTCTAGAAGTATTATCTGTTCAGTGGTGAAGGAGCGAGGAACTATTTGCAATGGAGTCTTATCAAGCCTTTTTGCAGAGACTTCTATTGCCTGGGGAACGACCCCAAGTTTTCCTTATATATAATATAGTTGTCAGGAAAACTGTTTTAAAGCATATTTAAACAAAAAAATAAAAAATATTTACATATTTTTATTAAACAAGATTTATATAGCGCCAACAGTTTGCCCAGCACTTTACAAAAGAAGGGAGGCAGTACAGTTACAATACAATTCAAGGAGGATTAGTAGGGCCTGCTTCTGAGAACTTACAATATATTGCAGCTTTTTACATATTTTTATTAAACAAGATTTATATAGCGCCAACAGTTTGCCCAGCACTTTACAAACGAAGGGAGGCAGTACAGTTACAATACAATTCAAGGAGGATTAGTATGCCTGCTTCTGAGAACTTACAATATATTGCAGCTTACCAATCCTTAGATGTGGTGTCTGTATTGGGTTTCTTTTTTAGGCTTTGTTTCCATTCTTTTCATCTGGTCATCCAGCCAGTATCACACTTTCTTGGAGTGGCTCTTCTCCGTGGAGGAGTGACATCAGCAATCTGAACAATATATATTTTGGTAACCATAAAACTACATTTTAAGGTATACCTGTGTAATTAGAGAATGGAAAGTAAGGAGCACTTGGTTTTCCTTGTCACAAATTCTGCAGTGGGCAGTAAACGGGGTCAAGAAGTAGGGAAGGGAAGGTTGGTATATGCTGCTTTGTATGCTCCCTGATCTAATGCTAACCAGTTACTTTGGTCTTAAACCGACTTTGTCAAAAGAAAACGATGGTGACTGGTACTGCAGGCCTCCTCCTATATATGCTAGAAGGCTTTCTTAATAAGTTTATTTTACAGTCCCAGAACAAGCATGCTGTAAATGACTGCAAGAAAAGTGTCAGAACTACTTATCTTTGTACTTGTTCCCGGTCAGTGACTCAGACCATCAGAATGACAGCCAGCGGGCTAGCATTCTCAAAGGAGAGTTCAGTAATGCCAATTACTCCATTAATCTCTCATGACAGTGTCCCTTTAATGTGTTTTTAAAAATCTCATCTTCTCTAGACTGTACAGTGCTAATATTCATCTTCAGTACCTTGTAGTGTGGATTTCCTTATCCTAAGCACACCTTGGCTTTTGCATATTTATGTATGTACAACCTAAAGTTATCTGCAGACAAAACAAGGACCCAGACTGATATATAGGTTCTTATTATATATGCGGTAAATCAATTAACAAATTGCTCACAAATGGGTGTATATTAACCACAAAGCATACTATGTACTATATCTATTGCTCCTATTATAACACCTCATGTGTGAGACAAAAAATAGAATACATCCAATTAAGCATACGTTTACATTACAAAATGAGTTTATTTTAATATTTTTCTTTTTAAAAAAACCTCCATTCAAGTAGGGCCCTGCATTGTACAACTAATCATATATTGTAAGTATATGGATGCAATCAAATACATCATTTTCTTTACATAGCAACACATCCCAAAATGTTATGGTCCTTATTAGCAAGACCAAACCCTATTTGTAAGATGAACATGGAAGCTGATAGCAGATGTTCTATTTAGATGTGTGCAGTGAATACAATAGCTATTTAGCTGATATGTTAAAAAAAAAGCAAAAAGCTCCTAATGAGTGAGATAAATGAAATTTACATACTGCTCAATATAGTTCCATGGTATCAAATAGATATCTTATTCCTGTATGGTGTCTGTCCATTCAGTAAAACATTCATAATTCTATGATAGAGCAAGCAAGACTTTCCTAATAGTCCAAAACTCCAAGTATGCAAATCATGTGTTGCTACTGTATATCAAGTACACCATCAAGCATCAAGTCCATACATGAGGAATTGTCACATTTGGGAAATAAGCTGACCAAAATAAGGTTGTATCTTTCTAATAAGGACCATACTATTTTGGGATGTGTTGCTGTGTAAATTAAATATGTATTTTATTTGTACTTAATTGTGTCAATATACTTACAATATATGAGTGGATGTACAATGCAAGACCCTGCTTTACCAAAGGTTTTAGTTTTTTTTTAAACAGAAAACTGTTAAAATGAAGTTATTTTGTAAAATAAACTTATTATTTATTAAATGTCATATATATATTTGTTTCTCATGCATGATGTGACATAATAGCACCCATAGATATAGTATTTATAAACTAAAGGTATACTTAAATTATTACTACAATTCTCATTTTATTGTGGTACCACCATTACACCTATTACCACATCTGGATTTAGCACCTGATATACTAATGTTGGCTAAAAAACAAGACAAAACAGTGTAAAAGGCAAGATAGGTTAATTAGGGGTAAGGATTGCTACAGACAAAGATAAAAATATGCTTTCACTTCTAATTTTATTGCCAGAAGTATCCCTGAAACATGTGACATGTAAACCCTGGTGTACATGGCCCAGTGTTTGAGATGATCTCTAACAGGGTTATTCACAAAAGGGTGAAGAGGTTGGAGAAGGCAGGAGAAGTGAACAATCTAGGACAACATAGCTGAACTGGAAAGTGAGGTGAATTGGAGAATTTTTCCAGTTCAGCTATGTTGTCCTAGATTGTTCACTTCTCCGGCCTTCTCCAAACTCTTCACCCTTTTGTGAATAACCCTATAAATGTTTGTAGCTCAATCTGGATACTTTCCAATTTATCATAAAATTAATATTGGAAAAATCATGGTTTTCTATCTGCTCAGCACATTTAAAAGGTGGTACTATTTACTAATATTACAATTACATTTTGCAGGGTATTGATAAAAAAATAATGTTATAGGCAGTATGGAGGCATTTATCTAGGGTGTCTGGTTTTGTGGGGCTGGCAGCTTCTCCACAACAAAGGAATTCTATTGTCTCCTTGGTTTGTAACAGAGAAAATTTCAGAACGAATTGACACACCAAAATATAAATGTCCAAATATAGATTTTTTCCAAGGTAAGATAAAAGAAATGCATTTTGGGGGTCCAAGAAGACCCCCTTCATCTAGGCTTAAAGTTCCCAGATAAATGAACCAGCTACTAACAGAATCTGGAAAACAAAAACATATGATTTGAACTCAGTCCAGTATCTGTTATCTGCCACTTTAAGCCCTAATGAAGGAGGTGTTCTTTACAATGTTGGTGTAAGGATAAAGTCGTTTACCTTACCTTGGAATAAATCTATATCCAAATGATTAAATTGTGGTGTGGCGCTTTAATCTCATATTTTCTCATATTTACTGACATAGTGACACATAGTACTCATATAAAAAAAAAAAACACTGGTCATACAGATGGGCAATTGTCCTGTATATAAACATAGACTGTGCTATTAGTCCAGTTAATCTTATTTTATGTTCTCTAGTTACAAACTTCTGACAGTCTTCAAAGATGTCTTTCTTGAAAAAATCCCTTTTACTTCTGCTTTTCCTTGGATTGGTCTCCTTTTCTGTCTGTGAAGAAAAGTGAGTATATGGTTTGTAGTTCAAAAATGTATAGAAATGTTTCATAAAATTTGAGGACTCCCCTGAATTTCTTAGTTGTAAACCACATCAATGCAGTCAAAGCAGGAATAATAAGGACATGAATGAATGGAACAGTTCCTCCACTAGACACTAGATATCAGTTCTTCTAGGTTACAGAAAGACAATATTGCAAACTCCTTGCTGAAAACTATTTTCAGAGTTCTCTCACAAGGAGGCAGCTTGATAGCTGAGGTAGGTGACTGCTATAGCAGGCGTCACACTGGCACCTTTGCAGGGGCCTTTGATAACAGGGTTCTGGTGGCTGAAGGTAAGATCACGCCACTTGTGTGCGCAGTATCCCAGTGTCAACTGCCATAAAGTCCACTCCAGTGACTAGGGATTGAACAGAGGCTGTATGCTCTTCTGCTCACCACTGGTGGCCCACACCAGACTTAACAGTGGAGGACCCAGCACATGGTGACAGCTCACTTGTCCACTGACTTTGATGTCCAGTTCATGAACGAATCGTTCTTTTGAACCGATTCCTTTCATGAACGGGATGAAATGATTCCTCTGACTGAACTGATTTGTTTAAAACAACTCAGTGTTAAATGAATAGGAGAGCAGCATTTGTAATAAGATCCTTGAGTGAGAGAGCTCAGCTCCTGCCAGCCCCTCCCTGCAACCAATCAGAACTGAGAACCAAGAAGTCAATAGTACGCTGAGTCAAAGAATCATGAGTCTCCAGAAGAGTCACTCAGTCAAAGAATCATGAGTCTCCAGAAGAGTCACTGAGTCATACCGAGGTGATCCGGGCTGGCTGGATCAGGCATATGCGGCCCCCTATCAGGCATGTTAGCAGGGATCCCAACCTGAAAGAAGCACTTTCAGGGAGGTGTCCCTCTCATTTCCGGGAGGTGCCCCCCCCCCCC
>NW_017307334.1:9392-29191 GCF_000935625.1 Nanorana parkeri
ACTTGTTAGAGGGCCGGCCCGCTGGGGCCTCCTGAGGAGCAAGCGGCCACCCGGTTAGAGATACAGTAGAAAGGCATCATGGCACACTCACAAACCAGCATGTAAAACAACTTGTCTCACCACTAAGGACAATGACAGAGGTTTGGATACACGTCTTCTGCAAAGGATGTGTAAGCCGCACTGCCGCGCCAAGGCACCTCTTATAGTGCGGTCCTAACTCTAAACTATGAGAGTCTCCATCTTGGAGCACATGGGGGCAGAAGATATCAAATTGGGTGCAGGCCTGTCAGGAGGACGCCCCACCTCCTTAAAGGTACAGAGACACACAAGGGATCCCGCACATCCCATTGGCAGCTGAGAAACCCCATGCGTCGCTGCACCAAATCGGTAAAGCAAAACAAACGACAAACGCACTCAACAATTTGTTACCAGTTATACAGTAAGGTGCACACGAAATGGGCTTTGAACAGTGGTACAGTAGAAAGGCATCATGGCACACTCACAAACCAGCATGTAAAACAACTTGTCTCACCACTAAGGACAATGACAGAGGTTTGGATACACACCCGGTTAGAGAGCCGCATCTGTAGCGGTGCAGGTGGCAGAGAGGCGGTGGAGGGAGGGTGTCTCCCACACTGTATGCAGCTTCTGACAGCGTGGGAGACGGGAGGCTGCAGGGGAGGATCAAGGGATCCCAGAGATGTCGCTGTGTGGGCGGCGTTGGACTACATGTCGCAACCGCTGAGAGTCTGTTCCGTTTTGTTGAGCCGGTGACCAGCTTTACAGTAGAAGCGAATCTGGTGGCTCAGCTGCCACCAGATCGCTTCTATGATTCGGTAACCTGGCCGCCCCCACTCGACACCCCCGCCTTGTTTCCCAGGCTCCGTTGCCCTCCTACAGGCCCGGAACTGGCTTGCCGGTTGTAGGCGGGAACCTGGGGAGGAGAGAAGCGAACATCTGTGCTCCAATCCCCTCCCCATACTATGGGACCGGGAGCGACGCGTATTGCATCACTTCCAGTCCCATAGCTGTCAGCGCCGGCCTCTTGAAGCGATCTGCACTTCAATCGCTTATTTAGAGTGTAAAGGTGATGCCAGGGGTCTTTTGGACACCCAGCATCACCTTAAAGAGTACATGTCACTGCCAATATGCTATCACATAAAAAAAAACAGTTTTAAAAATAAGATTAAATAAATTAAATGTAAAAATAAAAATGTTTTAAGTCACCCGCGAGCATGCACGTCATCACGTAAGCCGCGCACGCCGAAGTGAGATCAATAATTCTAAGGCCAATATTTACACGTATCTCTAAACTGATGACTGATGACCTTGAGCGGCTTTTAAAGCGCTGTGTATGGACTTTTTGGGGTACTGCATTCTGTCGCAGTTTCACGGATGTACACAATTTTTAACCTGGGCATGTTAGGTATCTATTTACTCGTTGTAACTTCATCTTTTAGATGTTAAAAAAATGGTTTTATATAGTATTTTGGAGCATTAAATGTAACTTAAGTGCATTTTTCACTAAATCTTGTGGTTTGATAATAAGTTGTGCTAATGTTGTGAAAAATAAAAATTTGCAACTGCCACTATTGTATTCTACAGGATCTTGGCTTTCAGAAAATATATAATGTTTGGGAGGTTTTAAGTAATTTGCAGGCCTAAAATGTGGATTATAACATGTAAACAAAAAATGAAAAAAGGGCCTTTGTCCTTATGGGGTCTTCAGGAAACCTGAAGCCATAGGGGGAATTGATCAAAACTGACTTTAATGCTAACCATGTGTTAAAGTCCCAACAGAGTAAATGCATTTTAACAAAATATAATCTCAGATCTCAGACAGCTCCAGAGCTTCGGCTCACTTGTTTGTCAGTAGACTCAGCAAGTGAACCGAAGAATCGATTCATGAATCGGTTCATTGGAATGAACCGTTCAAAATGAACCGATTCATTTCAAAGATCCGAACTTCCCATCTCCACTACTGACTAATGTTCCATCAGAAAGGTTCTCTCTAAGCACCAAAGGGTGGGAGGAGCTGGAACCTATATGCAGTGGTGTATTCTGGTTTGGGGCTGCCCTAGGCAAGATGAAACTCCGCCCCCTTCACTAAATTTGCTCCACCCCTTCCTGTTTTTGACTTTTTGCATAACCTGTCAGCTGCTGGATCCACTATTAGCATAGCAGGAAAGCTGGGGTCTCAGGTGGGCTCTGCAGGGTCTCAGGGGGCTTTGAAGCATCTGTGGTGGGCTCTGCAAAGTCTTGGGTGGGCTGTGAAGGATCTCTGGTGGGCACTGCAGGCTTCAGAGCCCACCACAGATCCTGCACAGCCCCCCTTAAACCCAGCAGAGCCCACCATAGACCCCACAGAGCCCACCATAGATCCTGCAAAGCCCCCTGAGACCCTGCATAGCCCACCATAGACCCTGCAGAGTCCACTACAGATCCTGCAAAGGCCCCCTGAGACCCTGCGGAGCCCACCATAGACCCCACCACAGATCCTGCAGAGCCCTCCTGAGACTTTCAGATGGGCTGTGCAGAATCTATGCTGGGCTCTGCAGGGCCCCTTTAATAGCACAGTGTGATCCACTTACCTGCATCTGCCGCCAACGGCTGGACCTGCCCTCCTCCACTGCCCGTCTTGCACTTGCAGGTCCCAGCCTCCTTCGAGACCGACTGGCACTTCGGGACCGGCGTCCTTCGTCGCCCGACGGGGATCCAGACCGCCATCCTCTGTCGCCCGGCAGGGATCTGGACCCGCCCCCTGATGGGGATCTGGACCCGCCCCCTCCTGTTGCTCCTCCTAAGCTCATCCTCCTCTCCTCGCCTCCACCTTGCCTCCTTGTCCCACTAGATTAGGCAGCCGAACTCTGTGCAGCCCGGCTTGCCTGACTGTTTTGGGGATGGCAATATTGCCGCCCCCCTCTAAAGACCCTAACACATCAGGAAACCTGAAGCCATAGGGGGAATTGATCAAAACTGACTTTAATGCTAACCATGTGTTAAAGTCCCAACAGAGTAAATGCATTTTAACAAAATATAAGTTGCCAAGGCTTTACTATTCAGGTGATATAAGAAAATCTGCACTAAATGATGGTCTTCTAATGAAGCTCAAAGTAATAACACTTAAGGAAACCGGAGCAGACAAAATATGGAGCAGTTGCCTAGAGTAACCAATCAGCTTCTCTCTTCAGTTTTTTAAGTTTTGAAGATGAAAGATAGAAGCTAATTGATTGTCATGAACAACAGCCCCGGATTTTGTCTTCTCCAGTTTCCTTAATTGTTATTACCTTGAACTTCATTAGTAGACTATAATTTAGGGCAAATGTTCTCATATCACCTGAATAGTCACTTATATTTTGTTGAAATGCATTTACTCTTTGGGGAGTTTAACACATGGTTACAAATGGTCACAGAAGTGGGAACAAATCTAGTACTACCATGTATATGTGGTAAGCGCTTCAAGCTGCGTGGATCCCTGTGTCATTTCATCTCAGTCACTGCGCTATGTGGCAGAGGAGGAGGAAGAAGGAGATAGGTGAGGGGTATGGGGAGTGGCCTGGAGAATGAGGAGTTCCTGTTAGTAAAAGTTTGAGCCCTGAAGCAGCACAGTGCAGCTTTATATTGCAGTGACACTTGTGACCCCAATTAAAACCACTGCACCAATGTCCACTTCAACCACAGGCACTGCACCAACATGCACTTTTGTACCTGCTGCCACTGAGCCAATGCAAACTATTGCACAATGTTTCTTTTTCCATCTCCACTCGCACTGCATTGATGTGCCCTTTTGCATCCACCACTTCACTGACATGACCTTTGCTCCTCCTGCCATGATACCGAGGAGCCATAGCGCACCTGCTGTCACCACCTGCTGATGCAAACTTCAGCACCTGCAACCATTGAACACAATGTTCCCTACTGCAACTGCAGGTCCTGCACTGAAGTGCCATTCTGCACATACTGCCTTTACACCTGCCAGCAATACACCAACGCGCCCCACTGCCACTGCAGCAGTGTGTCATTCCACACTTGCACACCACTGCACTTAAATGCATGTCTCTACCTGCTGCCACTACACCAACAAACACTTCTAAGTTCTTCAGTAATGCACCAATTCTCACATCTGTAACCACCACTGTGATCTACTTATCTGCATCTGCCGCCCGCTGCTGGACCTTCCCTGCTGGACCACCCAGCCTCCTCCACCACTCTTGCACTTGCAGGTCCCGGCCTCTTCCACGCCCGACTGGTGCTTCGGGACTGGCGTCCTCCGTCGCCCAACGGGGATCCGAACCCGCCCCCTGATGGGGATTCGGACCCGCCCCCTCCTGCTGCTTCACCTCCGCTCTTTGCCTCTACCTCTGCCTCCTTGTCTCGCTAGATTAGGCAGCCGAGGCTGCCAAACTCTGTGCAGTCCGGCTTGCCTGACTATTTTGGAGGTGGCATTTTTTACGACCCCCTCTAAAGTGTCGCCCAAGGCAGATATGCCCCTGCCTATATGCCCTGGGCGTGTCCAAGAGCACAGGGGATGACGGGAGTCCAGGGAATTGTGGGAGCCTAAAGGATTGTGGGAAACTGAGTTAAAGGGACTCACACCTGTCACTGGGGAAAGTAAAAGGGTACTCCACTACAGTTTCACGACAGCTAGAGGGCTTAAAAGAGAACTATGGGGTAAACTTTTTATCCCATTGTTCTCGTTAGGGTCACAGGAGGACATATAGTAACCTCCTCCTGTGAACCAAAGCTCAGTATATAGTGGGCTATTGCCAGCTATATACTGAGAACACCGCAGCCGGGACAGATCCCGACAATACTCTTGAGATCCACCCAGCTGGCTGATTCACAGCGGGCTCTTCCTATCTAGAGGCAGAGCCAGCTGTTGCCCGCCCCCTGCCCTGTCCGTTCCTTCAGTCAGCGTTGAAGTATAGGAAAGGGGAGGGGGAAAATCCCTGCGGGGAGATGATCGGGAGGTGAGCGAGCAGCGATATGTGTTTGCTCACTTCCCAATCTATAGATTCGAAATGTGACACCTCTAACTATGAGGATGAGTGTAGTTCTCCTTTAAGTGTGACTACCCCTGCTCTAAGGAATATTGCATGGGTCAGCCCAATGTTGTACAAGCCCTGGGTCAGTAGAGACCTGCAGTGTTAAATCTAGTGTAAAAACAATACTGATACCATAGTATTCAATCAGACATCAGCAGTTTAATTTTAGTCAGATTTCAGGAACCACATCATATCACTCACATTGCCGTTGAATATAGCTGAGTCTTGGTATATCTTATTTGAATGTATTACATATTAAGAATGACAACATTCCTACTCTGCATGAAAATAATAAGCTTGCATTTACATAGTTACATAGTATTTGAGGTTGAATAAAGACATTAGTCCATCAAGTCCAACCTATTAGGATCTCATTCTAGGAGTACCCGTACCCCTGTATATTACGGTCCCTTAAGAAATCGTCCAAAAGTTTCTTGAACAATTCCACATTATTTGCTGAAATCACCGCCTGTGGCAGTGAGTTCCAGACCCTAACTGATCTTACTGTGAAGAACCCCCTTCGCCCCTTGTGCTGGAATTTTTTTTCCACCAATTTTAGGTGATGGCCTCTAGTTTTTGTAACGGAGTTAATTTTAAACAGTTTATCGCTAATGTTGCTACCACCATTAAACATTTTGTACATGGAAATCATATCCCCCCTTAATCTCCTCACCTCTAATGTGAACATGTTTAAATTTAGTAGCCTCGTCTCGTAGCTCTGGTCCTCCATACCCCTAATTAGTTTGGTTGCCCTTCGCTGGACTTTTTCCAACTCAAGGACATCTTTTCTTAGTACTGGTGACCAGAACTAACCCACTGCTTTGTTTGCATTGAGCATTTTAAGTCTTTGTTGTATCCCGGTTTCTGTCAACCACTGGGGTATATTTTTAGTTATATATTTCATAATAACCACTAAAAATATACATCTTTTCAGGAGAGAAGATCATGAAGAGGATGGGGATGAAGAGGATGAGAATAATGAAGACCATTTAGAGAAAGAAGAGCTAAACAAAAGGCATCTGGGCGTTTTAAATAAAGTCACTGACTTAGCAGGTGGTCTGCTAGGTAGTTTAGGACTATAAGCATCATTCTGAAGGTCTACCAGCTTCATGAAATATAAAGTCAGCTGACTGATGCTAACAGAGCAATAAATAAATTGACTCCAATGCAACTAACATAAGCTGTTTTCCTTATTGTGTTTCTTATTCTTTCCTAGCAGCATGTACGCTGTGTCCATGTAATTCACATTTTACATAATTTAACCAGTTGAAGTCCGCGGTGTTAAACCCCCTTCCCATCCAGGCCATTTTTCAGTGCTGCAGTACTTTGACATTTTTCGGTCATGCAACGTTGTACTGAAATTAATTTTATACCATTTTTTGGTCACAGATAGAGCTTTCTTTTGGTGGTAAACAAAAATAATATATCCAGAAGCGCCAGAGGTTGTCGTATATAGTCTCTTAGACAGAGCTAATGTATTGGCATCTATGCAGGAGGCAGCCCCAATGCAGTCAGGGAGACTGAAGACACTGTAAGACAATAGTATTCAATCAGACATCAGCAGTTTAATTTTAGTCAGATTTATTTTTACATGCGTTTACATACATCAAATGTTTCCGGGGCACGCCCCCTTCATCAGGACATCAGATGTCCTGATGAATAATCCACCTAGGATGATGGTTAGTCTTGGTGTGGAGATAGGAATTACCTGGAGTAGGTTTAAAATGCGTCTTGGAAGTGACCATGCCTGTCTCATCTACCCCTAACTCGAAGTCTAAAAACACCAGATTCTTTTTATCTATAACAAAAGTAAAATCAAGTTTGAAGGGGTTGCCCAGCCCTCTTATTAAACCTAATAAGAGGGCTGGGAGACCGAGGTTACAAGTTGATCAAAAGACCCGATTCAAATGAGGCTAAACGTAGCACGCCCAGCATCCATTCAGCCACCTCCCATCTATGCCATCGAGCCCCATCCAATCAGGGGCTTTGTGTCCCTTCTTAACCCAAGTGGGGAGGAGACTGGAGTTATGCCTGATGAAGGGGGCGTGCCCCGGAAACGCGTCAACACTCCGATCTGCACATAGGACGCATCTGACAGACTGCTACTGCTACTATTCCGGTTCGGTCTCTACACTGTTCTTAATGCTTGTGAATTTCCACTTTTGTGAGTACCCATCTACTTACCCATCCTCATTTTAATTGAAAAATAAAACTGATCTGCACTAGGAAAAGGCGCCCCTCTCTTGTTTTGTCTTACAGTTTATTTTGGTGGTATTTAATCACCACTGCGGGTTTTATTTTTTACTATATTAGGGAAAAATTACCAAAATGTTTCCTTAAAATAATATCTCCTTAATATCTTGCACCAGGGCCCTTTGTTCCTCTAGGACCCCTAATGTCACCTGCGGACCCCAAAAGAAGCTGATGAAGCAGAGACTGTTCAGGCAGGAATACAGCATGGATTATGATTGCTGCACACAGCATCAGTATGTTCAACGCATTTTTGTGTGTGAACATACACTGCCTACAGCATCCAATTCAGTGGTGGACCTACCGCCGGGGCCTCAGCCAGGGGTGGCCCAGCTCAGTCCTTGATGGTGGGGCTTGCTGGCCGCCGGATAGCATCGGATCGGTATTCAGCGGCTGGCGGGCCCCCCAGTCCCTGCGCCTGGAGAGTCGGATCATCCGTTCATCCTACACTCCCGGCACAGAGATGGGGGGCCCACCGGATACTGATCTCAGCATCCGACACTCCGACGCGCTGAAATGGGGTGGGGGAGGGGAAGCCAACAACACAGACTGATAACATTGGGCATGAACCAAAGAGGCAGGAACCCAGGAACGTTCCTCAGGACCATAGGTCGGGGCCGGCAGAAGACAAAGCAGTATTCAGAAAATGTAGCCAAGGGTCAAAACAGGTAGCAGACAAGCGAGAATCCGAAAACATTACATAGGCTGCCTGACAGAAACACATCAAACTGTAAAAAGTTGACTTTTCACCGAATTGGTCAGTACTAACCAGTAACTATTTCCTGTAGTCTTTCCAGCACAGTACATGAGATTAGCACTTTCCACCACCGAAAAAGGAAACACATCAAACTCTAAAAGTGGTCGAACTGGTCAGTAGAAAACAAGAACCAAAGAAAGTAATCCTAAGTAAACAAACAACAACAAAAACACATATCCCAAGGGCAGGAATCCTACTGTCCCCAGTCATCATATCCAGGGCAGCACCTGAGAGGATTGGCAAGGACTCTATTGATGACTCTTCCTGTGTTTCAGGTTTTTTTTTTATTATTATTGTATTATGAAGCATAACAAATTGCAACCACAACAAGGTACAGAAAGTCAGAAATCCATTTTTTTTAGATAAGGATATTTTTCTTCTGAAGGGAAAGCCTGCCTCTCCCACCCAGAGTCTCAGCAGAACCTTTCCGTTAGCAGGAGGAAACAAATACTGACCAGTTTGGCAAAGGAATTTCATTTTAAATAAGACACTGCCTGTTGAAAAGCTTCCTTCTGTGGTTTGTGATGCAACAGAATACACTCCAATGGTCTAAGGCTTTCATGGTGAACACACCAAGAGGGTTATTCATAGACATGTGCGATTCGTTTCGAATCGAAATTCGGACGAATTTTCGGAAATTCTGACATTCGGATGTATCCGAATTCCGAATTACAGATATAACGAATGCAAACGAATCCGAATTTCCCTTTCCGAAATTCGGTAGCGGTAGTTCGTTCGAACGTTCGTTTAGTTTTCATTTCTTATTTGTTTCGTTCGTTGAAGAAAAACTTTACCCCCTCAAATGTCACTTTGCTGCAAACGAACGAACGAATGCACGAAACGAATAAGAAACGAAAACGAAACGAACGTTCGAACGAACTACCGCTAACGAATTTCGTCCGAATCCGAATTCCGAATTGACTTTCACACCCGAATCCCGAAAAACGAAATAACACAAATCCGAATTTAAAACGAAACTAAACGAATTTTTTGGCAGTGCACATGTCTAGTTATTCACTCAGCTGCCTTTGGCCGAAGTGAACTGAGCCAAACACCGGTCGCCTATTCACTTTGGCTCTGTGCTGCTGATTTCCGATGTACATCGACATAGCCGATCTAACATCTGGATTGGCTGAGCTGAAGCTCCGGTAGTTCACTCACTGCAATTCGCTCCTATTCTCATAGGGGCCGAACGGCAGTGAGTGAATAGCCGAATGCCACCGAGCTGCATTTGGCTCAGCTATTCTGCTTGCTACCTTCGAGGTGCTCGTACTCGCCCAAATGCTCCGATGCCTAGCACGATACTTCCCGGTATTAGGAAGCCAAGCAGCGTGTAATAACTCACTGCCTGGCTTGATTCCTGATTGCTCGGGAAGCTGGCCAATCAGGAAGCAAGGCGCCGTGTAATGACATAGTGACGAGAAGCATGGGGACGGCTTCCCTGCTAATGCACGCCGCCTGGCTTCCCAGCTAATCAGGAAGCCAGGTGGCGAGTCATTACACGCCACCTGGCTTCCTTAATGGGACTTCTGGTATTGGTATTCTGTATCGGCGAGTACCAAAAAAATATATCGGTACTACATACCGAAATACCAGTACATCCCTAGTTGTGACATCCAGACAGATATGTCAGTTAGTAGATTAGTGACACGGAAGGACACTGTGGGGGTGAGTTGCGGAGTAGAAAGACTTGTAACAATGGTGATGTTTAACAGTGTAAGATGCCTAATGTACCCTCCTGCAGGGCTAAACAGCAACCATTTTTGTTTGGTTCATACTTTTTGAAAAATTAACCCATTTTATGACTAGCCGTTTGTACATGCTTTGCATTCTTGTGTCTTTTGGATGCCATGTTCTATGACAGATGTACTACCACCACTAGCAACTATGAATGGGCACATATTACAAAAAGCATTAGTTTTCTTTTTGCCTGGGCTGATAAAGCAAATGTCAGTAAGAGTAGATTAATTTAAAACACATTTCTGTTTCTTTGTATGTTTCAAAATTACATATGAAATAAAAAAAAAAAAAAGCTGCAATAATAAAAAAAAAGAATTTCAAGTAAACTTAGCTTGAAAGCCTTGGTTTCATTGTTCTGAAGGCAAAAAGATTGGACAGGAACAGGACAGTGTGCAGAGAGAAGATGAATTACTTTAGTAATATAAACTGCTACTTTGCAGGTCAAAAATGTACAAGCGGAGATTTTCCAAACACTATCAAACAGGATGCATGCTCACAAATATGCTGTGGAGTCTGTGGCAGACCAAGGACCATCTTGGCAACCTGAAGGTTCACACCGGTCAGTTAGGCGAGTTAGTGGAGGAAGTGCGCAGGGAAGCTGAGGAAAACCATGCTTGCCTGTGAAGAAGAGGGGTTTGTTTTTAAAGCCAGTTTAACTTCAATTACCCGAAAAGCACTTCCATTACCTGAGGGGAACACGCTTACCTGCTGTGGGTTCCGTAGCAGACCAAGGACCGCCTTAGTAAGCAATCAGTTTGGCGAGTAGGTAGGTAGATTCATTAGGTTTGTGTCTGTGGTTATGTAGCCTTCAGCCTCATGTATTAGGTAGGTTGGTAGGTTTGTTAGGTAAGCATATGCGGCAGTGCATCCTTCACCCTTATGTATCAGGTGGGTATGTAGGTAGGTTTGTTAGGTAGGCATCTGTGGCTGTGCGTTCTTCAGTGCCTGCACACATTCCAGCATATATATTTAGCCGCTGGCAGTGGGCACCAACTGATACTGCGCATGCGCTGGCCCAAAATGGCACGACTGGGACTTGTCACGCATGTGCAGGCAGCTTAATCAGTGCCCTTTTGGTCAAGCCCATGCACAGTGCAGCTGTGAAATGCTATAAACTGCAAGGCATATTGGGCAGTGGGAGGCTTTTCAGCTACGCTGATGCAGAGGGTAAAACGTACTGCAGAGGTGCCAATGCTTTTTGTGTCGGAAACAAAGTCGGGGATGCTCATTTAAGAGGTACAGTGACCTCTAAACATGGACTGTCTCTGGGAAAAGGGGACTCATGGAAACCTTTTTTTAGATACATTACAGGATAACCATAAACTGGGGATTTTAACTTACACATGCAAAAATATTTTGAGGCAAGGGTAATGTTGGGTGAAGATTATATTATACATTTAAAAACAATAACAAATAGTTAAAGTTACCTGAGATGTAAATTACTTACCCTTCACAGAACTATCAACAGGTAGTAAGAATCTCTAGGTTCCTGTATGTGAGGTCCCTTATCAGTGTAAGTGCATGAAATTTGCAGGTGTTTTGCGCATACTTTCTGGGTTAAGAGACTCCCACTCTCTGCCTCCTAAGCCCAGGGCCGGCCTTAGGCCTTTAGGCGCCCTGTGCGAGAAAGACTTAAGCCTCACCAACTGACCACTGAGGCTGCCCAACAGAGTAATGGACTAATCAATTGCTTGAGCAATCCAGAAAGTATGTGCAGATCAAAGCACCCAGGAATTCTGAGCCTATGGGTTGCCTAAATTAAAAACAATTGTCCAAACAGCCTGAGGTACCATTGGATAAGGTATTTATTATACACAGGTTCACTTTAAACATCAAACCTTCGTATTTTGACTCCAATTGTTAAATTAGTGATGTATCCCTTCATAAAGGTGGCCATACACTTTACAACCCTCGCAAGACTTTAGTCTTGCGAGGGTTGTAAAGTAATCTAAAAAACGTACGGTCTGCCCATCTTGGGGGGCGGGCTTCCGATGACTGCAATGAGGGGCGGGCTTCCGATGACTGCAAACGGGCAGTGCTCGGCAGTTGTCGAACAAGCAGGCCACTAATCGTACGATTCTCGGCGGGTTTTCCAGCCTGCTTGTTCGACGGAAGACGTGTGACCGTACAGTAGAAACGGTCGCACGCCTTCCATACACTTTGCGATTATCGTACGATCGCGGGACTTCACAATTTGACTTCACAAATTGTGATCTGCGCTTATGGAAAAAAAACCCTGTGTGTCTATTTGAGCTGCTGTGCTAAAAGATATAACTCCTTTCACATGTATGAATGACAAATTGCACTGCGCTACAAATAGGACTATCTAAGATAGTACACCTAAGTGTACAGTACAATCAGTTAAATAAATCAATTAACCATGAAATTTCAAAAATCAATCAGAGTGAACAGTTGAGTATATATCACCACAAAAATATTGTCCATGATACTGTGTGAAATATAAAATAATAATGTCCAATCACAATGTGCAAAGGACACACTCTTCAATCCTTCTTTGCCGTGTTTCCTCTAATTAGTATCAGTGTTATTCCACCCGCTGTGCGTGTAACATATATAAATCTGCACTCACCAGAAATGAATGACCTCTTTTTCAAGATGGTCAAACAGTGTATCATAAGGTATCCACCAATGTCCAACTCCAATCTCCCTCCAGATGGTCAAACAGTGTATCATAAGGTATCCACCAATGTCCAACTCCAATCTCCCTCCAGATGGTCAAACAGCATCTAGTAAGATATCACATGATTTCCAACTCCAATCTCCTCTGTTGTTAGGCTCTCACTATATTCACATCCTCATTCACTCCAAAAAACATTAAAACATAAAAAATTCCGTGTGCAGTATGTCTTTAAAAATCAGCACTTTATTACACCAAATAAAAACACTCACGTTTCATAGAAAATAATAATTTTAAACTAGAAACAGGACACCCGTCTCTTCAGGGCTCCAAGCTCTAATCCCCAAGTGTTATGAACTCAGCGTGCATCCGCGCGTTGACGCGTTTCGTCATACAAGACTTCTTCTGAACGGCGTCCACACTAAGTTCATGCAATCTGACATATTTCTAATAAAAGAGATGTGCTATTGCTATTATCAGCCACTAGATATCATCTGTATATACATTGTAGCTATCCTGAGCATTCCATAACAGTTCTTACTTAATACACATATATACATGTGGAGGCCCCACCTCACAACTTACAGGATTTAAAGAATCTGCTACTGAAAGCTTAGTGCCAGATTTCACAGCATACCTTCAGAGGTCAAGTGGACTTCCTCCGTGGGTCAGGGCGGCTGTTTTGATGGAAAAATGGGGACCAATGATGAAGCACTGAGATCTTGTGGAATGCAGAATTAAGTTTTACTTGCTTAGAAGGACATTACATCAGAATACAGCATTGTGAGGAAAGCATATAGATAGAAAAAAACTGCTTCCTGCATGCATATGGAGAGTAACATTGCACTACACTGGCAAATGACATATCAAAAGACATATCAAAGTATATGCTGTTGTATTTCCAGCAGGGGGAAAGCCTGGTTTCCAAGTACTGGAGTCAATGGGCCAATGTGTGAGGACCGTTTTATTATTGTGACCCAAAAGCGGAGGCATCCAAATCGGAAGGGCAGTAGCCAGAAGGGCTAACTGGTAAATCTCAGTTAGTAGATAATAGTACATTTTTGTTAATAAACTACATTAGTATAATTTTCCATCTGGAATCCTTTGCTGAAGACCACAACCTGGTTATAATATCCCATACCTCCTCACTGTCCCTCATTTGGAACCAAGTCCCTCTTTCCTCCTCAGTTTTCCCTCTCTTTGGTCTGATGTACAGATGTCTATGAAAATGTTGTAGTAGTGTTACTCTGGCCTAAAATCTTTATCTCATCTCTTAATTATATTGATTGCTATGTTGATAAGCCAGCGTAAAGGAAAAGTCATGGTGAAAACTAAAACACTTCTGGGTTTAACCAATCACTATTGACATATACATTCTTAACCATTTTAAGTGGGTGTACCGAGCGGCAGAGTGTGCCCCACCCCCAACTGCTGGCTCCCCCGAGCACCGCAGTCCCCCGTGCGAGCCCGGGAGCGGCATGGCAGGTCTCCCAGCATCAATTGGAAGGAGATCAGCAAGCTTCTAGGTCAGGGGTGCCCACAATTTTTGTGATAAGATCTACATTTCAAACGACAAGCTACATGAGATCTACCAACGAAAAAAAAAAAAAACCCTCCCTCGCTCTCTCTCTCTCTCCTGGCTGTCTTTCCTTGCTCATCCTCCTGGCTGTCTATCCTCGATCTCTCTCTCCTGGCTAGCATTCCTTTTTTTTTCTCCTGGCTGTCTCTCTTTGCTCTCTTCCCTGGCTGTCTCTCCTCTCTCTCTTTCCTGGCTCTCTCTCCTCTCTCTTTCCTAGCTGTCTCTCCTCTCTCTCTTTCCTGGCTGTCTCTCCTCTCTCTCTCCTGGCTGTCTCTCCTTGCTCTCTTCCCTGGCTGTCTCTCCTCTCTCTCTCTCCCCTGGCTGTCTCTCCTTGCTCTGTTCCCTGGCTGTCTCTCCTCTCTCGCTATCTTTCCTGGCTGTCTCTCCTCTCTCTCTCTCTCCCCTAGCTGTCTTTCATCTCTCTCCTGGCTCACCTTGCTGTATTTTGCAACAGCCTCTGTAAACTAATATTCTTTGATGTAATACATAGCAGCACTTCAACCACCAGTATCCACCAGAAAGGTGTCAGGGAGCTTGGCTCAGCAGACTCAGGCTAATAGGTAATCATGTGTGCACAGCTAAATAAATATACCAAAATGGAATAAAGGGGCCGCCATTCACACCCTTCATGATCTACCAGCATTGAGAGCTACTGGTAGATGATCTACCTAATGGGCACCCCTGTTCTAGGTGCTGAGCTCTTCTCTGATCACTGGCCCCGGAATTGATGTGTATTACATCACATCCGGTGTCACTGTGCACTGTCTCCGGTTCTTAGAGCCAGGAGAAGAGCTGGTGAAGCAGATCTCTGCTTCATCTGCTTCTTTGGGGTCCCTAGATTACATTAGGGATCTGAAAGACCCCTCATGTCTCCATAAAGAGGACCTGTCACATTATATTTGCTATTACATAGGGTGTTTATTAGCCCCCAATGATAGCAATACAGTTAAGTGTTAAAAAAAATCCAAAAAGCTAAAAAAAAAAATTATAGACCCCCCACGTACACGCACATAGAAGCACAAACATGCATTGGGTGAATCTATGTGAAAAAATGAAAATTGCGCCACACATGTTACATATCGCCGCAAATGGAGTGAGAGCAATAATTCTTGGGCCATCAATCACTGTTAACGCTAAACTGATGAGCAGTAAAAGCGTTTAAAACGTCACATATAGGAAATTTGTTGTATTGTAACGTTTTGCGATTTCATGTTTGGTGTCTATTTACCCGGCGTGACCCCATCTTTTATATTTTACCAACAAATTTTGTATTATATTCTGTTTCTGTGCACTAAATTTCATCTTAGTGTACTTTATCCTAAAAATACTGGTTTTATAAACATGTCCGCAAATACCATGCAACATAAAAAAATTGCAACTAGCATTTTTTTATTCTAAAGAGCCTCTGCTTTCAGAAAATATATAATTTTGGGGGGTTTTAGGCTGTTTTCCAGCCACAAATTCAGATTTTATGTGCGCAAATATTAGGAAATTGCTCCGGAGAGCAAGTGGTTAATGGTCCATATGACTGGGGTTGTGGCAGGGGCTTGCCTAAATACAGAGGGGGGAATTTATCGAAACAGGAGCAGACGGAATCTGCTTTTTTTTAATTTTCGTTCACACCTAGGCGTATTGCATATGCGCGTCTGTCGCGATTCGCGGTAAAAAAGTCGCGCGAGCGGCGCGCGTTTCCGAAGGCTACTTGGCTGTATCCCAATGGAAATGCGCAACAAAACGGCCCAAAGTAGTACCTGTACCTTTTCAGGCGTGGGCCATTTTGTAGCGCGTTAGGGACGGGCGGAAATATGCCAAGGTGGGAACGAGACCATTGAATACAATGGGATTTATATTTTTGAGCGTTTTGTAGAGCGTTCGTCGAGCGTAGAACGCGCTACAAAACGTTCAGGTGTGAACGAGGGCAAAGTGACACTAAACTCAGGAGTTAAATCTTAAAAATGAATTCAAGTACTTTAACTATTAACAATACTGGATTGTATGTATGTATCACCTGTAGATCCTCAAATCATCCCTGAATTCGTGCTGGCACTGTCCTTCCTTCTGGAGGGTGGCTACTTTTGTTCTCCATAGCCCCTGTGTGTAAAGTAGCCACTGCTCCAAACTCCCTCCCGTGAGGGACTACAATCTCAATACAAATTAGTAAACTAAACGTGAGATTGTAGTCCATCATGGGAGTAATCTTGGAGTGCTGGCTACTTTCCAACACTGAGCAAGTATTGCGATAGCATCAGCAACTCAGAAAGAAGTTTGACTAGCAGGCTGTATATCTATCCAGAAAGAGGCTTGGCTGTCAGGCTGTTTGTCTGTCCAGAAAGAGGCCTGGTTATCAGGCTGTATATCTATCCAGAAAGAGGTTTGGATATCAGGCTGTATATATCCATAAGGATATCAGGAAGTGATGCTATCTAGAATGAGGCTTGGCATCATGCGTCACTTATTTCAGAACGAGGCTTGGTCTAGACACGGCACTCTCTGTGGTTGGCTGTTACACATTGCAACAAACTAGTTTGCTATAAGGAACTACAAACCCCGGCATTCCTTGCGGCGCTTATGTCACCGTCCCCTATACCTGAGCCGACTGATATCGAGGCTTGGAACGCGCGTCTCTCCACCACCATTGTTGCTGTACTTCCGGCCAGATCCTATTTTCTGCTTATAAAAGAGGTATATTGCGGCTCTCGGTATGGTTTGATGCATTAATATGTCATGTTGTTGTGTCTGTTGCAATGCTCCAGGGTTGTAACTATGTGCGTTAGAGCTCGGCAGGCCATCCAGGCGCGATACTATGCAGAGACCCTGGAGCTGATCTGTCAGTGCAGGCAGCTTATGGATGGCTTGGTGTGGTGTGAGTACAGGATCGCCTGCTGTGCCACATAGTCATCTGGTGTCACTAATGAAGTGATACGGAGCCCTGTAGTATGTTGTTTACCCTGATCGCCCTGTGTGTGTGAGAGACTGTACTGACTGCTGTTATTTACAATGACAGTGTTAGCTGGAGGTGCTGGTTGTAATGGTCTAAATATGGACATATAATCTGACTGTACATTCTCCATTGTATTTACCAAAACTGTGTAATAGAAGGATACACCTATACAGTCCATTCAGTTCATGTCCAGTCAGACCTGCCCTTGTATTCCATAGTTGTTGGTAGATCTAAGGGTCACCACACACGTTACAATCTGACCATACAATTTTTGTACAATCATTCTTAAACTTATCAAATCTATGTAATCAGAGAACCGAAGGCTGGCCATACACCTATCAATTATTTTTGTTCAACCTGCGGGCTCAACAAGAAAAATTTACGCAATTCCAACATCAACACAAATAGCGTGCCGATCGAGGAAACCCGCTGTTTGCATTGTACTCTGACAGATGCCGCTGACAATTGTCAGCATACCCAGCCAGAGCCGGCAGCTCTTTGGGTTTCGGCTCTGATCGTACAAAGATTTTCCAGCCGACTCCTTCGATCAGCTGTTCACATAATGCCGGCTGAACGGGAGCCGACAGTCCCACACGCTTGTGTGAATTTTGGTCGGTACATTAAAAACTGGCCAAAACTTGGCCAGTGTATGGGCACCTTTTACTAATCCATCCAATCAATCTGCATCCAACCAGGTAAGTCCTTGCACTACATACTTATTGATCTACAGGAGATTGTACAATCAGATTGTAAGGTGTGTGGTGAGCTTAAAGCTGGCCATACACCTATAGATTTTCTGCAGATTTTCTATGGTCAGAAGGAAAAAGTGCAACAGATTCCTCCATGTACGCTAAACTGTGTGGATGGAGGAAACTCCCACTGGGCAAAGCTTCAGTATCTTGCTAGTCGGCCACACTGGCTCTCAAAATACCTGAACAATGCCTGCATCCAATCAGAGTGTTTCAGGTATTTTGAGAGCCAGTGGGGCCGACTAGCAAGATACTGAAGCTCGGCCCAGTGGGAGATTCCTCCATCCACACAGTTTAGCGTAGATGGAGGAATCTGTTGCACTTTTTCCATCTGACCATAGAAAATCTGCAGAAAATCTATAGGTGTATGGCCAGCTTAAGGATCATCATACGCGTTACAATCTCTGTACAATCAACTTTAGATTTACCAAATTTACGTAATATGTGAACCTACGTAATCTATCCATTCAGGCAGGCCCTTGCACTGCATTGTTGTTGGTAGATCTAAAGGAGATTGTACAAAGTATGGGCGGCTTTCCATTGAAATACTGTCTGGAAGAAATCTCTGAATGTCCATTCTGTGACGTTTTCTCCTGCAATACTGATCACTGTTGGAATGACGCTCTGAGATTTTGGGGCTGCAATCACACCTGACCGTGAGCATTTAGAGGTCATTTTGGAGCGTTTTTATTTGTTTTTCGGGCTTGAGCTTTTTTGTTTAACTGATGGAAAGGTAATTACTGGGAGAAGATGTTTGTTTAGCCCTGAAAAACTCTCGTTTTCAAGTGCTACCACGGGGCCCAAAAATGCCCCAATGTATGTCAAATGAGCATCAGGTGTCTGAGCTTTAATATGTGAACAGACAGTGTGAGGGTACAATCATGTCTGATTCTGGACGAAACGCACTGCATTGCGGCCGACTCACTTTTTTGTGGAGCAGGAGGGGGCGTGGCAGGCCATTGAAGTGAATGGCACCGTAGCCGCAATGCGATCGCGCGCACGGGATCGCAAGGCACATTGTGCCTGCGATGCGATCAAAATGCGGCAAGCACTATTTTGATCACACCGCACCCTGCCCCGCAAAAAAATTAGCTGGCCAAATTACCCGAATCGGACCTGAACGCACTGCATCTGGTGTGAAAGTACCCTATAAGTATGAGATTTGTATTGTTAAGGTGCCCATACTCCGACCCATGTTCTGACGGTTTTTAATGTACCGGACGAAATTCGCACAGTGTGTGGGGTTTGTCGGCTCCCTTTCAGCCGCCATTCCTCGATCAGCTGATCCAAGGAACCGGCTGGAAAATCTCTGTGTGATCAGAGCCAGCAGCCAACAAGCCACTGTGTGTCCAGTAAATTGCCAGATAAATTGCTGTATATATATATACAGATATTAGATAGATATACAGATATATCTGTCTAATATGTGATTGGGTTTAGTGACACGCTAAGCTTACATTAATTTTAAAATCTGACCAAAATTCATGAATGGTTTGCTATATTTAAAGTGACGCTAAACTTAGGAGTTACATCTTGAAATTGCATTTAAGTACCTTAACTATTAACAAATTAGTAAACTACCGTATATACTCGAGTATAAGCCGAGATTTTCAGCCCATTTTTTTGGCTGAAAAGTGCCCCCCTCGGCTTATATATGAAATTGTTGTCGATCACGGGAGTGATCTTGGAGCAGTGACTACTTTACAACACACACAGGGACCATGGGGAACAAAAGTAGCCACCCTCCAGAAGGAAGGACTGTGTCAGCACCAATTCAGAGATGATTTGAGGATCTACAGCTGAGTGATATACAAATAGGATACATTTTTGTTAGTAGTTAAGGCGCTTGAATGTATTTTAGGATTTAACTCCTGAGTTTAGGTCACTTCAAATATACAAATTTACAAGGATTATTCATTCCTGTCCAATATTTTCAGGGCTTGAAAAAGTTTAGGGTGTCTCACCAGTCAGTCAAAAGTGTCACCAGTTGGCATGACCAGACTATCGGCCTTGCAATTTATGTTAACATTTAACATTTTTTAGGGACACAGGGCTTTATTTTGGTGGTATATAATCACCACTGGGGGGGGGGGGGGGGTT
>NW_017307334.1:30444-49939 GCF_000935625.1 Nanorana parkeri
TGATAAACGCGTGGTGGGGGGGGGGGGGGGGTATTCTTTACTATATAATAAAAAAAGTACCGTAAATTTTTTTTGGGGAAATTTTTTTTTCTCTACGTTATGTTAAAAAAAACATTTATTCTCACCCATATTTTTGGCAAAATATAAAAGACGGGGTTACGTCGGGTAAATAGACACCAAACACGCCAAGCCTTAAAATTGTGCGTGCCCGCAAAATTGCAAAAAACGACCACACCAAAAATTTTACATAGGCGACGCTTTTACTGCTCATCAGTTTAGTGTTATCAGTGATTAATGGTCCTGGTCAGTGGAGGGGTAAACCCGCAGCTAATACCAGTGATCGGGCGTCTCTAGAGACGCCCGATCACTTGAATGTAAAGCTCCCGGCCGGCCGTTTATTTACAACGGCCAGCCGGGAAGCTACTCGTCAGGCTCCGGCGTCCTCTCGTCACAGAACAAGTGGATTTTTCAAGCCCTGAATATATTGTATTGTTAATTATTGTTTATATCAGTGTTGCTCTCTGCATTTCTGTTTGGTAGACTCCAGCAGTATAAGTACCGTATTTTTCACTCCATAAGGCGCACCTGAAACCGCAGCAGGGGAGGGCGGACAGGATCTTGTATGAAACCGAGCGGCGACTCCACACTATACAGTTAGCTCTGCTTGTCCAGAGCAGGGCTAAATGTACAAAAAAAACCGACATGTCCCGGGCGTAGGGCAATAGGAATTCCACACCCCTGGGTACGTTGTCAGCCACCCGCCCCAGCACTCACACATTCGCTCCATAAGACGCACATACATTTATGCCCGCTTTTGGGGGGAAAAAGGTGCGTATTATGGAGCGAAAAATACGGTATTTTATATCTAAGAGATTTTTACTTGCTTTTAATGTAAAAGCATATAATGTTTTATGTATGATTGTCTTTGGGCCTGTGTCGACAGGCTTTGGGCTTGTGTTGACGGAATTGGTTTGAGACGCTTGTGAGATCATTCAGAATTCATTGACAGGTTCATATGATTTGCTTCAAGCAGTTTTTGCATTCCCAATGACTTGCACAGGAATGCAAACGAAAGCCCGTTGACACAGGCCCTTAAACCAGGGCTAGTTGTCAGTGGCTCCCGGATTCCAAATTAATTTGCCCACCCCTGCCTTAGCCCTCATTTACACTGAGCATTTTGTAGTGCTTTTTCTGCTTAGAAAAAAAAACACCCCATTAATTTCGATGGCCATGTTCACATCTAAGTGTTTTGTAACTTGAAGCAAAACGCCTGTTGCTTGAAAAAAGTGAATGAGCTTCTTTTTGGCAGATTCTGCACTTCTTGGCCCCATAGACTTCAATGGAAATGCTCAAAAATGTGTGTTTGCTGCTTTTTTACTTGAGTTTACCCATTCACATCAATGTGTCTGTTTGCAGAAGCGCGCGACTTTATGTATGTACGTAAATATGTGCACAAATGCCCTGAAAATGTGCATATTTCATGTCTCTCGGGTGTGAATGCAGGTTTAGAGGGGAAATGCACTTTGGAAACTGCTCAAAAATGACAGGCAGAGCGAAAGGTCTAGAGCTGCAGCTAAAGATTATTTTCAAAATCGATTAGTTAGCCGATTATTAAGTTCGATTAATCGGATAAAAAAATAAAATAAATGTTAAAAAATGGCTCCAGTGATGGGACTACTAGTGTGTATTGAGATTGCAGTCCATCACAGGAGCAAGCGTGAAGCGGTGTAAAATTATACAGCAATGAATGCAGAATGGCACCGGCTATAGAGGACTACAAAACCCAGCAATAGTACATTATACAGCACAATGCAGAATGCCGCCAGCTATTATGTACTATTGCTGGGTTTTGTAGTCCTCTATAGCTGGTGGTATTCTGCATTGCGCTGTATAATGTATTATTGCTGGGATTTGTAGACCTCTATACAGCGCAATGCAGAATACCACCAGCTATAGAGGAATACAACAAATCCCAGCAATACATTTACACATACAGTATATAATGTAATGCTGGGATTAGTATTCCTCTATAGCTGATGGTACATTGCTCTGTATAATATACAGTACAGCAGAATGTACCATCAGCTATAGAGGAATACTAATCCCACTATCCCAGCAATACATTATAGAGCACCATGTGAGGGGGGTGGGGGGGAGTGCAGGCTTACCTGAGCAGTCTTCCAGCAACTTGTTTCTGAGATCGGGCCTGTCTATCGGCGGCTGTCATCCCCCCACACCTGCTCCTCGTTACTTCTCCCCGCGTCCCTGTGCCGATCGTGGATGCGGACGGTGAGCGTGAGGCGGGGAGGAGGTGCAGCGTGTGGAGCGTGGATGCGGCCGGGTGGGTCTGGCAGCAGCGAGCGTGAGGTGGGGAGGAGGTGCGGCGCGCAGCGTGTGTGGAGCCGTGAACAGGGCCAACCAATCGGAAGCCGATTAATCGATGATTGAAAAAGTTGACAACTTTTTCAATAATCGATTATGTCGATTAGTTGTTGCAGCACTAGAAAGGTCTAGTCACCAATGTAGCCTGTGATCTGTCTGCAACTGATCCTTCCCCCATAACAGACTTGCCGTGCCTTGTTTTTCACTGTGTCGGTGATCATCTTGGTAGGGCAGGGTTTTGCTTCCTCCAGCAAGGGGAACAGTGAGCAGCACTGTAGTGACATCACCAAATCTTATTCCAAATCCCCTGAGACTAGCAGTCAGAGGCAACAGTGCCTTAGATCTCATACTGCAGCTATACAGCTATGAGGCTGTAGGCACAGGAGGCATCCTCACATATCCAAAATTGCACTGCAATTTCTTTGGAGGAATTCCATACAATAGGTACATTTCTCAGGGTAATGCCAGTTGCCATTTCACGGGCGCACACATTTTTAAGCTTGGCATGTTGGGTATCTATTTACTTGGCCTAACCTCATCTTTTTATATTGTTTAAAAAATGGTAATTATATTGTGTTTCTGGGCACTAAAATTAAGTTTAATTTTTACTGAAATGCTGGGTTTAATAAAGAATTGTACTAATAAAAATGTGCAACTGCCAACACTTTATTCTACAGGGTCTGTGCTTTCAGGAAATGTATAACATTTGGGGGTTTTAAGTAATTTTCAGGTCTTAAATGTGGATTATAGCTAAAGCAAAAGTGCAACTCTAAAAGTGCTTAGCTCTGTACAAAGAATGGGAAGAATTACTCTGTCAATTTTCAATTGTTGTCTTTATAACAATTTGGGATATTTTTGCTCACTTTGAGAGGTCGTCAGACAGAACAAAAGGGGCTGATGTATAAACGTTCCACTCAGCATATCTTGTTGCCACCCAGCGGAAGGAAAAAGCTGTCAAGAGGCCAGGAAGGGAGGAGAGCTGCGGGACAACCAGCAAATATGTGAAATATATTTACCGATACTTCCCTGTGAAGAACAAACACAGAGTGATTAGTACTGATCACTACGATGTTTGTAAATAAGTGAGGACATAGTATTCAGATACTGTGTCCCCAATTATGAATGAACAGGAAGTGCTCTACATCACTTCCTGTTCATTCATGATTGTGGACATAGTATCTGTTTTCTATCTCCACGATTTATGAATGAACAAAATGCCCTCCTGTTCATTGAGTGATGGGCCTGCAGATTGTGTCCTCAATCTCTTTTATTTCAAAAGGGAAATATCAGGGATCTGTTTAGACCAGTGGTTCTCAACCTGTGTAACCTCGGGACCCACATTTGTCCTCGGTCATTAAATTGTGACCCAAGTTGCACTTCAATGTTGCGGTACTGCGCTTTCCGGTGCAGGCGATTGAACTGTGAGTTGGAGGTGTGTTTGGGTTGCCACAGGGGTGTGGACATTTTTGAAAAAACTACTTGTCCAAGGGCTAAAGTGGGGGCCAAATCTACTTGTCCTTCATAACAATCTACTTGTCCCAATACAAAAAAATTTTTTTTAATTAAAACTAGGGATGCACCAACACCGGTTTTTGGGTATAGAGTAGCGATATTTTGCTTTCGGTACTCACCGAGTATCGGTGCTTCCGTTTGCATGGAGCAGGCTTCCGGGCAATCAGGAAGCCGGGCAGCGGGTAATGAGATGCTACCCGGCTTCCTGACTGCCAGGGAAGCCGACTCCATGTTTGGCCGGCTTGATTGTGAATGGCTTGGAAGCCGGTTTCCCGGCCAATCAGCATCGAGCCAGCTTCCTGGCCAATCAGAAAACCGGGCGGCGAGTAATGACCTGATTGGCCAGGAAGCCGGCTCGATGCTGATTGGCTGGGAAGCTGGCTTCCCAGCCAATCAGCAAGGAGCTGGCTTCCTGGCCAATCAGGAAACTGGGAGACGGGTCATTAGTCGCTGACCCGCTTCCTGATTGCACGGGAAGCTGGCTCCATGTTCCCCTCCGGCACTGCCGGTCAGAGGAAGTCTTCCTCTGACCAGAAGTTCAGGTATTGGAGAAGATATCGAGCATTTGGGCGAGTACAAGTACTTGCCCAAATACTCTGTATCTGTGCATCCCTAATCAAAACTGTATTGGTCTGTGCTAAATAGCGCTTCTCAGTGGTCAGCGTGGTCCCCAGACCACGCTGACCAATGAGTGCTTGCAATTTGCGAGCGAAATTCAAAATGCATAGGGCAGGACTGCGCTGGACAGTACGGGGTAAGGACAGTACACCTGTACCGGCGGAGGGTAAGGACTGTTTGCCGAAAGGTAAGTATAGCCGGGGGTGGGGGGTTTTGGGAGAGACGGGGGCCAGATTTGATCGGGTAAATCCATTTTCCCATATTACCTGGGAAAGTGAACTTGCCCTTTAATGCACATTGTGCGTGTGGGAGAGTTCTGCTGCCTCGCTACCACAATACGGCACAGTGAAATGGCGGCAGCACTCAACGCACACACACAATGTCCTATGCGTGCGTTTATTTGCATGCAGATGGCGGGGGCAGCGGGGTTTTTTTGTTTTTTTTTACATTGTCACTTTTTTAAAAATATTATTATTTGGTACTTTTTCATAACTTTTTTAAAATTTGTATTATTCTCCCCCCCGCCCCCCACCACCTAATTTTATTCCCATCACATAGGGATTTAAAATCCTCTAAGTGATAGTTTGGAGGTGACAGGTTCTTTTTATGGAACCTGCCCTCCAACACAGAACTGATGTTCTGTGTAGTTCCTGACAGCTGAGACAGGTGATCACAGCGCACCCTGTCTCAGTGATAACACAGAGCAGACGAAAAACCTCAGTTTTTCGTCTGCTCTATGGTGAGCTCATGTTCCGTGGTTTTGGGTCCGCTAGAGGAGCGGGGACCCCGAAAACCATTCATTTCAATGGCACACCAAAGGTGTGGTTTTCCACATTGGAACGTGCGTTACTGCAATGCTGTGCATTCCAGTTCAGTGCGATTGCAAAGAATTGTGCATGCAGTTTTATTCTGAAGCAAGGTTGTCCATTTGAGCCACCTTGGATTTGTTCTACCTCTGGTCATCTTTGGCGAAGTTCTCTCC
Source organism: Nanorana parkeri (assembly GCF_000935625.1). NCBI lineage: Eukaryota > Metazoa > Chordata > Amphibia > Anura > Dicroglossidae > Nanorana > Nanorana parkeri. The sequence goes on from NW_017307334.1 coordinate 35,939, forward strand.
CTGTATGGCAGGGAAGGCAACTATCCCTCAACCCCTTGAGAGTTCTATGTGGACCCCCCCAACCCTTCCCGTCATCTGCACTCTGAATGTGGCCCCAGTTCCAGGTGCCTGAGGCCTTGTTTCAGTGGAATATGTATACAATGTCACTTAAAAGGTAAAGTCTAAAGTGCTATTAAAGGAGAACTATAAGGTGAGTGCTTTTCACTCACCTCATAGTTCTAGCCGATCTGTGACAATGAGACTGTCACAGGTCGGCTCAGTAGATCGGAAGGTGAGCGAACACATACCGGCATTTCGCTCACCTCTCGATCCTTTCGCAGCTCTCTGCGGTGACAGGGGAGGGGCTGGATTCCCCCCTCCGCGCTCCGATCCGCCAGCGCTGACTGGCGGATCGGATGGGGAGGGGGCGGCTACAGCTGGCTCTGCCTCTAGATAGGCAGAGCCAGCTGTCACTCACGCAGCTCCAGACATAATTGTCGGTATCCGCTTCAGCTGCGGAGTCTCGCGGTATACTGTGGCGTCTTAGTATATCGCGAGCTGTAGCTCGCGGTATACTGAGCTTAGGGTGACGGGAGGACGCTAGTTTGTGTCCTCCCGTTACCCTAAGGAGAACTATGGAAAAAAGCCTTAACCCCATAGTTCTCCTTTAAGCCAAAGTCATACTTATTAAGTGCTATAATACCATATTAAGGGCTCAAGTATACTTTGAATGACCAGGCTCCCTCCAGCATATGGCTCTTTTAAAGCACCCTAGTTGGTGGTTGGTCTATTTTGACATACTAGTTTGAGGCTGGTGGCAATATGGTTGGAGTATTGTGAGCGCAATTTTTAATTACTATTTGTGGTTTTAACTTTCTGTGCATACTGAATAGTCATACTCCACTCTTCAGATTTTTAGTGCAGTGTTTCATACAGCGTCCTTTTACTTTTTGTCCTAGTGGCAGGCAGTCACCAAGACAGGAAACAATAGGAGATCTAAGCAATAGAAATCCAATTTGAAGTCCAGTAGCCAGAAAGAACCTATTTCATTTTGGTTTGCTTAAAGCCCATCCTCGGCCAAACAAAAGTGTACCCCTGCAGGGGGTTACCCCCACACTGCAAGGGTCAAGGGCTCATTTTAATCAAGGGGATAAAATAAAGCAGATTTACTTAGCTGATCTCTGCTCCCGTGGCAGTTAGCGCTGTCCTTTTCTTCCCCTCGGTTGGGGCTGTTGGAATGTCTCTTGGCATCCTCGCATCTAAGGGCCGGTGTACACCTAGACGACACCCCACCGCGCAGCAATCATGCACGACTTCTCGCGGATTGCCGACATGTGCTAGGGCCGGTGCACACCTAGGCGTGCACGATTCGGCACGGATTGCCGCGCGGTCAGGAGTTGCCCAAGTGTGCACCGATCGCGATGTGGGTACCATTATTTTCCAACGGCCCCCCTGTCGCACCGGGCTAAAACAGCCACGCGTTGTGTAGCGCAGAAAAAAGGTACTTGTATCTTTTTTTTCTGCAATACACGACGCGCAGCTGTTCAGCCGCGATAGTGTTTGGACGCACGGGCGGAATTGGGAAACCGTGTCATCCGCCCGGCGCGACGGGTGCCATTGGAAAATAATGACACCCAGAGAGCGATTGATGCACACTTGGGCGACTCCTGACCGCGCGGCAATCCGTGCCGAATCGTGCACGCCTAGGTGTGCACCGGCCCTAGCACATGTCTATGGAAACCTGCATTAGATGTTATATAAGTGGTCCTTAGACCAATGGAGCCCAGGGAAGATGAGTAGTGGCCCTGAGGGAGCTGGTGGGAGTGAGGATCAGGTAAGTAAATCTACTTTACTCCAGTCCCCTAGATAAAACAAAATGAGCAATTAACCCTTGCAGTGCAGTGGTAGCCCGACTGAGAGGGTACTTTTTTGTTTTCCCAGGGATGGACTTTAAATAATTTCTGTGGCAAAAAGAAAAAAACTTCTGTCAAGTGTAAATTGCCGGCACATACCTGTAGTAGTATCCAAGTCTTGGACTTTTCAGAAGGACAAAGCTCTGGCACCGAATGGTAGTTTCGGAACTTGCTTGACCTGTCCTGCCTCCGGCACTGCCCTATTGTGGCAGCCCAACATAGTAATGGACCAATAGGATAGTTTTGTGGTATTTTTTTTTGGGACATGGGGACTTTACATGCATTCAGTGAAAGCCTACAACTTAGGGAATACGTTTTGGTCTGCAAGTATGAGTGCAAGACATCCTCCCTAGCTCCCAACCTGCAATAACCATTGTACAAAAACAACTGGTGTACTCATCATTGCTGATTGGCACTTTACAAAGCTGTTGTCTACGTCAAACGAACACAGAATGCATTGACTGTTGTCTACATATACAAAAATGTGCTTTTCTGACCAAGCCTATGAGAATGGTAAATGTGTAGCCTGCCTCAAGTCATTTTTAAGCCTGCACTAGATAAACATTAGCTTATGAGAAAGTAGTCAGGAAGTAAGCAGTGCTGCTTTGTTTTTGGCTCCATGCCCTCAACATGTAAATTATTGTGGAAAAACAAGTAGCCATTTTTTACATTCCAAGGGTTAAGTGCTCGTTTTGCCTAGGGTAAAAAAAGAGTTATACTCGCCTTATCCTCTGAGCCGGCCGGCTTTTAGACCAGTCCCTGGAGCCTCTTTCCCCCTTCGCTGCAGCGGTCTAAGGATCCTCAAGTTATCACGCCCAATACAGTGTATTGGAAGTGAGGATACCGAGGGACATATCATCGTTGCTGCGGAGGAGGAGACAAGCTGGAGGAAGGGCGGTCACAGCAAGCCGGTTTGGAGGTTCAGGTGAGTATATTTTGACCCTAGGCTAAAACGAGCACTTAACCCTTGCAGAGCGGGAAGGGGGTATATTCCGCGAAATGCGTCAGCTAGCAAGGCAGCTTTGTGTGGGGTCTGCCATGTATCATTCATTCAGTGATTACCATGTGAGTAATATTTTATGTCAGCTTGTATGTTCATTGATCAATAAACTGTATTACACGAGGACAATGCGCTGTCTGTTTGTTTGTTTTGCATGCGATATTAGAAATGTTATAAAGGATTTTAGGTTTGGGTTGCAGAATTTCTAGCATTTTATACATGGCATAATATGACCTGTACTCGTACCAGCACCCGCATTGCCTTTCCCGGGTAAAGGGACTTGTGATTTTGGTTAGTCTGCAATGCCTCTTGCAGTATGTAGAAAGTTAGTATTGCAGCTCTTCCAGTCATGTATACTGTAGGTGTATTATACTGTACAAGACATTGATAAATTATAAGACATGGATGCTGCATTGGAAACAAATCAGAGTATACGTAGTATGTAGTTTGTAACATTATAACCGTAAAACGTATCTTTTTCGACACTGTGTTATTAATTCTCTGGTGTCAAACTTGCATCCCAAGTCCTTGGAGCCCAGCAATCTGTAGTGGTAGTGGGAGCATTGACTTATAAAGGGGTATTAACATTGATCTCTACTACCTGCATGTAACATGTCCCAATTGTACAGCATGTCTCCAGACTTGTAGCATGTTCTTTGGTATCTGACCATCATTTCCTCGAGTATATCTCCAGTCCAGTCCTATCTAGTATTTCATATATTGAACATTTATGTGCGCCCCCTGGTGATTCCACGTTTGACGCCCCCTACTTTCTAAGTTGAAAACCACTGCTATAACCACCACTGGCTGTATAATCGGTTTTAGGTGTTTTTGTTTTTATAAAGTCATTATAGTTGTAATATAACTATTTTTATAATTTATTTTTCCCCAAATGCTTGCTTTCTTTCAACCAGCCTTTCAAATGGCTCAGTGTGAGACAGATGCTGAAAGCAGCCATTCTATGGATGAAGAAGACACCAACACTACATCCCTACAGGTAAGTGATACTGGTTCTTATGGGGTTGTTCCTGTGTCCCTTTTGTGCATTTACACAGGAAACCTTTCTGTGTTGCTTCCGATTCATGAATTCTCTAAAGGTAATAATAAAAATGTAATTAGGATCCCACCCCTGCGTTATACACATGAGCAGCTATAGAAGATGGTGTAATAAAAAGAATGTACAAAAGTAGAACCTGATTTACTTCTCTGATAGACTTCACACAGTTCAGCAGGCAACAATGTTGGGTTTACAGGTCTTATTGTAATGCTTTAAAGACAAAGTCCAGCTTTGTTTAAAAAAATAAATGCACACACATTAATAAAATAAAAAATGTAATTTTTTCTGTTAAGGGTCTGGAGGAAGAATGAATGGACTACAAGTACAATGATGTCACCACACTTATACTCCATTGAGAACTACCGCTGTGGCAGATAGGACTTGTAGTCTGTCCATTCTCCGATCCTGTGAATGCATCTGCCGCGAGAAGAACTCTGTAATTCAGTAAGTAGGTGTGGAGGGAGGAGTTGGTGATGTAACCATGTTGCACCGTAAATATGGTTAGAAAAGTAAACTCAGCATTTAAATATTCAAGGGTCATGTGACTTCCAGTAATTTTAAATAGTAGCCTCAACACAGCTCAAACGCTGACTGTAAATTTACAACTTAGATCAGAGCCTTGGACTATTGGACCTTGTTCATATATATCATTTAATCTTTACTTTTATGTTAATATGCATTTTTATTTGTGTAAAAGGACTTCATTAAAATGTAGTCCTTTTACATTCGTATTGCGCTTTTGTGCTCTCTAATTGTAAAGTGCATTTGTGTGTTGAAGATTTCTTTTAACTTCCAGTCCCACCAATGCAACAGGAATTGAATGGAAAACTCAACTCAATTGCAGCATCAAGGGAATACTTTTCATAGGCATAGGTTGTCACTGGAACATGTCTTCTCATTGCAAGATTTCCCCTCTCCTCTCCTTTTTTTTTTTTTTTTTTTCCTCTCTCTATTACCCTTTTTCCTTTCCTTCCCTACCTTTCTATGTGGCTTCCCTCCTTTTCTTATTCTACCCTTTGCTGACCAATTTGTTAGATCTATTGGATCCTCTTCCTGCCCAACCCGTTTCTGGGAAGCTGGATCTCCGTTTATAATTTGCATTGTCTTGTACAGTATGCAGTCTCTGAGTGCTATGCATGCTGTACTCCTTAGGTCTCCTATCCGTATTACATTGACTCTTACAGATTACTATGGGACTTGGTACACGGCACAACCATGCTCCGGCTCTACTCACTTTATATTGGTTTATTTATTACCCTGTTGGGTTATTATTCTGCATGTATTTTTATTGTACAGCTTCCACTCGTTTTGTATTTCTTGTTGTTCCTTTCAATACACCTTTTGTGTAAGAAAGATTTCCCTCCCCTGTTCTGGTGAAAACTGTAATTTTTGGGGGACTTCTTAATACATTCTGTCTCGTTGACAATGAGAATAATGTCCCCGGCAGGGGCATAGATGACAATAAAATGAGAGGTGGGTTCTAATGTTCTAATCCTTTCCTACTCTACCCAAAACTAAAAAGAAAAGGTTTGCCTATACATATACTTAATGATAAATGTTTGCAGTATTTCCCCTTCCCTTCCTGTGTCTGCACTTCAATTAATAAATGATGATATAAGAGGTGGTGCAGAGGTTAGGGTTTTCACAAGAACAAGGAATTAACATTTTTTAGTAAGTAAAACCAGGATTATAACCACAGCTGCAATAACTACTCTTGTCTATGCCAGATATTACACTATTGTGCTGGCCCACTGCAGCTACAGGAGCTGCGGCTCACACTTGTAACTCTTAAAAGTGAACTATAGCCAAACCTTTTTTTTGGCTATAGTTCTCTTTTGGGTCTCAGGAGTACATTTACTAATATACCCTGTGACCCAAAGTCAGCAAATAGCGGGTTAGTGCCACTATATGCTGACAGCAGAGAGTAGCACTACAGTCGGGAAAGATCCTCATTATATAGTTACATAGTATTTGAGGTTGAATAAAGACATTAGTCCATCAAGTCCAACCTATTAGGATCTCATTCTAGGAGTACCCGTACCCCTGTATATTACGGTCCCTTAAGAAATCGTCCAAAAGTTTCTTGAACAATTCCACATTATTTGCTGAAAATCCACCTTGCTGACTGATTGACAGATGGCTCTGCCTCTTTAGTGCACCCCCTTCCCTGTCAGTCCCTCCAATGAGCTCTGGAGGAATAGAGAGGGGACAGGGGAATTCCTGTGGGGAGCGGTGACTGACGGTCACCGCTCTCTGCAAGGAGAAGACAATGAGCTGAGCGATCAGAGGTTTGTGATCGCTCTGTTTTTGATCTTTACAGCCGGCATGTGACACCTGCAGTGTCGCAAACTAGCAGTGTCACAAACTAGTGGGAAGAGTACATTTACTCTCCCAATAGTTCTCCTTTCAGCCAAACCTTCTCTCCCCTTGCCCATTTACAGGATTTCTTGTGTTTTCAGAATACAAGGCATTCTGGGACTGGACAAGGGGAGAGGAGGGGCAGATAAATGACAGGAGCGTGAGCTGCCGCTCTCATATTAGCAGCGGGCCAGAACTACAGCAGGAGCTGTAAACAAAAGTAGTTAATTTAAAAGACACCACAGCAATCTGGCAATGGAATACCCATCAGGAGAGGTAACTTTTGTATGCACACTGGAAATAAAAAAATTGCCTATTGGTTCTCTATTATTACTGAGGCGGTGATCCTGAGCTTGTTCCTGTGAATGTGCTAACTCCTTGTTGTTGTTTTTTTCTTCTCATTACAGAAACCAATGAAATCTGATAATGTCACCGTCCGTTTCTCAGTAGAAGAGCTGGAGTCATTTGAAGAAAGACAAAAAGAATCTTGTAAGAATGAGCCAACAGAAATCCACCAGACCCCAACCTTAGTGGGTAAGATGATGTACTGAAAGTTAGTTTATTGAAGACAAGCTGTATATATTGGCCCAATCTGCTAAGGTTAAATGTCCAGGCATGTTTTCTGGTCCACATTCACTTGAGGCAATCTATCTCCAGAGGCGGTTTCCTCCAGCAATAATTTGCAGATTCTTGCCACAGGAATCACAGGGGACTCCGGACAGCCGTGGCCACTCAACCTGTACAAAGCAATAACTGTTTGCATCCAGGGGCGATCATCTGTCTCTAACCCGAGGTAATCACTCCATGTGCAAATACCTCTGAACATGGGTGGACATTCTATAGTCAGATGATAGCTGAGAGACATAATTTCTTATTTGTTTCTATGGGGTATTGCACATCTTTGCCATACAAAATAAGTCCAACATTTGAGCTATCCTCATACAATGCATTAGTATTTAGTCCATCAGACAGCCAAAGCTACTATTAGGTAAGGCAGATTCCAGCGGTAAGAGTCTGCAGAATGTTTGTGGCAGGAATCACAGGTTGCTCCGGCCAGCTGCGGCCATTCACATTATACAAAGCAATGACAGGCTAACAGTGGCCCCAGCCATCCACCTGTGTTCTGAGGTAGGTGCACTTGGATCCAGTGGCGTAACCAGAGTTATGGGCGCCCGGGGCAGAACAAAATGTTGCGCCCGCCCCCACCCCCGGGTCTCAGGAAGCTATGCGTGATCTGACCAGGACTCTGCGGGTTCTCACCATTGCTGTGTAGGTCTCACCAGGGCTGTGCGGGTGGGTGCAGGCAGCGGGAAGGAGGAGGAGATGTGCAGCCAGCACTGTAAACAGGCATTGTGAGGTCTTGGATCTTGCAAGTACAGAACCTAACTGCAACCGAACCTGTAAAAAATAAAAAAAAATAAAAAAAATGTAAAGGGCCAGTATCGCCCTTAGAACTCGTGAAAATGCCCAGTATCTGCACCGATACCAATGCTGATATCGGTGCATCCTTAATCCCATTCATCCCCCCTATAGGCATTAGACTCCCCCCTACATTTCCCCTATAGGCAGCAGATCCCCCACCATAGGGGTGTACGGATCCTGCAAAGCTCCCCACAGATCCTGCAGAGACCCCCACAGACCCTGCAGTCTGCCGAATCTCAGGGGGGCTGTGCAGGATCTGTGGTGGGCTTTGCAGACTGCAGAGCCCATACGGATTCTGCAAAGCCCCCCCCCACAGATCCTGCAGAGACCCCCACAGACCCTGCAGTCTGTCTGATCTCAGGGGGGCTGTGCAGAATCTATGCTGGGCCCTGTCAGCACAGTCGTCCTCCTACCTGGCACAGGTAAACAAGCCTCCTCCGTTGCTTCACCGCACGATTTGGAGCCTCCTCCATCTCCGTCTCTGCCCCCGCCTCCTCCGTTGCAGACATCGGCCATCCCGTCTCCTCCATCTTCACCCCACCTCTTCCATCTCCGCCCCCCGCCTCCCAGTGCCCGTCTCCTCCTTCTCCCCCGCCCACCGCTTCCTCCCTGTTGACATTAGGCAGCCAGGCTACCCGTTTCTGTGCAGCCCGGCTGCCTAAATGTTACCTCTCCCTGCAGAGAGAGTTGATCGCAAGCTGTCATTCCTTTGCACAGGCTGAGCGTCCACAGCTGTCCAGAGCTATCTGTGATTCCTGCTTCAAGAATCTACAGACTCTTACCACTGGAATTATTTATTTATCAATTATTTAAAATGAATGCTCTGCCCTATAGGAGCTTACAATCTAAGGTCCCTTTCTCACATGCATACATATGACGACCAATTTAGACAGGAGCCAATTAACCTACCAGCATGTCTTTGGAGTGTGGGAGGAAACCCACACAAGCACATGGAGAACATGCAAACTCCTTGCAGATAGTGACCTAGCCAGGATTTGAACCAGAGACCCCCAGTGCTGCAAGGAGATGTGAATGAGGCCTTGCCTAAAAGCTTTAGCCGTTTGATGGAGTGATTACTAATCCCTTGTATAAGGACAGCTGAAACGTAGTAATTATTTAGGACAGCAGTGCGAAGAGGACATGCAATACACATACAAACACATTTGAAATCTGACTACAGCATTTTGTAATCAGATTGGCTGCATTAGGTTACTGCGGTTTGCAGATATATATGGGTCATTGTTTGTGGAACAACCTGCCATTGGATTTGACATATAATGCCTATCTGTTTTCCCACAGGTTATATTTATGTAAAGCCAGAGATTATGTCTCGTATTCACCAAGGAGAAGAATTATGTGTAAAGAGCAATTTGTATTCTCAGAAAAGGAACTGCAGAACGGGCCCATCCACAAGTGAGTATTCTTAATGGTTGTATCTGCACAAGTATTAAATCGGGCAACTATAATGTAGGCGGGTGTCTGAAGACACAAATGGCGGATGCTATTGCTATGCAAACTGTAAGCACTTGAATAAGTTGAGCCAAATTTATTAAAAAATTATGTGACAAGGAAACTGCATTTTTGGCAAGATCAATGGGTATTTCTCTTCCGTTCATTGAAGGACACAGTGGAGATCTTGAATCTTCTACGGATGGGTTTATATCGCCACCTTCAGGAGTAGGACACTAGGCACGGGGGCACATATGACCAAGGGACCTTGTTCCTTTGTCACAGTGTCCCCTAGGCTGACAGCGTCCCTGCTCCAGCAGAGATACAATCTGTCATGGGAAGAGGTACTCTTCACGCATCCTGTGAGGATTGGTAAGTGTGTCAGCCCTCCTCTCCCCCTTCTTTGAGCATGGTGGCTGTAAATGGTGACCCTCCCCCCAGTGTTGCAGGTCCGCTGCCCCTTCTGTTGTGGGGTCACTTCATTGCACTGCATTGTGGCGGGTAGTTACCACTTCTCCACTGCTGCTACACCACTTGTTTAGCCAGCTGTCTCCGGGGATCACTATGTGTTGGAGGGGGTGGGCATGGGCAGCCATGTCTTAAGTGGCACAGTCTGTCTGTGCTCTGGTGTTTCAGGACACTGTTATGAGAGCACAGCGCCATGCTGGGGTGACAGTAGCTGGACCTCATTGCTGTGAGTACCCACCTTCTGCTAGGTTGCTGGTGGCATAGAGGTGTATAAAATAATGGAGTTGATACTCCAACATTGTTTAATCCCTTCACCAGGGTGGTCGGTGTGGTTGTCTATGAGGGGCATTTTACATCTTAGGGTGGAATGTGTGCCCTGGTGTCCTTCCCATGAGTGCTAGTCCAAGTGGTCTGGCTGTGCAGTACTGGGGCCGCAAATGGCAGCCTGCTGTGCTTTTCTCTGAGTGTTTGTGGCAACTGATATGGGCAAATTGTTTACATTTCCTGTGCTCCCTCACGCTGGTGAGTGCACCTCGCTATCGGGCCGAACATAACTTTGAGGCCACAGGTTGCAGCATGAAAACCATGTTTGCTGTGGGCTCTTCCCTTCTGGTGATTTCACTTCCGCCCGCATTGCAATGACGGCAACTGCTTCTTCTGTGTGCAAACTTATGGCGCTTGCCGGGGGGGGCAAAAGTTTCTGTGATTAGGTGTGTACCTTCTGGTTTGTTCGGACCAGGGTGTCCGACGTGTATATGAAGAAACAAAGGAAAGGGGAAGTGCCACAACCAATGTGAACTGGTGGGTATGATCGCCAGTGGGCCGGAGGGTGAATGGGCTTGGGCTGATGACTTTCGCCGTTATTGTCAGTAGTACTTGATTGTGCCTTCCGGATGGTATAGATGTAGTCCAAAACAAGGGGGAGGAGAAATGGAGAAATTAATCTCGAGAGGGATTGTGTGAGAAACAAAGTGACAATGTAGAGACTCACCCAGAAGTTATGAATGAAGTGTTGTCATCGACGGTGGATGTGCCTGGAAGATGTATAGTAAAGTTTGGAAAGTTTTTTTCCTCCTGGTGTAAAGACAGGAATTTTTTAGTTCACTCTGTTCCAGTTTTTCTGCATTTTCTGCAAGACTGAGCAGATAAAGGTTTAACAGGAAGTACACTAAAGGTTCAAATTTCAGCTTGGTCAGTATTTCTGGACATTAGTTTAGCTGAGGAAGCACTAATTAGGTGATTTTTGGTGGCCATCAATACATAGTTACATAGTATTTGAGGTTGAATAAAGACATTAGTCCATCAAGTCGAATAGATCAGTGTCAATACAGAAACAGATTTTTTTTTTTCCTCCGTTGGACTTGTCATTGATTCTTAGAGGTCTTACTAAAGAACCTTTTGAACCAATAGAGGAGACCTCAGTAAAATGGTTGACTTTCAAGATGGTTTTCCTTTTAGCAATAACTTCAGCTTGAAGAGTAGGAGACCTACAGGCCTTATCGATCAAAGATTCCTATCTTTGGGTAATATTAAGACCAGATCCTATGTATCTACCTTATGTGACTTCAAAGTTTCATAGATCACAAGAAATTACTTTACCTTGTTTTTGCGAGAACCCTAAAAATCAGGGGAGGTTTACTTTACCTTGTTTTTGCGAGAACCCTAAAAATCAGGGGAGGTGCTCTTTCATACTTTAGATGTCAGAAGATGTCTTATTAGGTACCTGAAAGTTTCCAAGAATTTTAGAAAGACCCAGTAAATGTTTTGTCTTATTTGGAGGGACAAAAAATGGGCTATATGGCTTCCCGTTCCACTATTGCTAGGTGGATTAGGCAAACTATTGTATTTGTATATAAGAATGAGGATTAGAAGTCACTAAATCCATTAAGTCACATTCTACCCAATCTTTGGCTACTTCATGTGCAGAGAGAGTGTGGCCTTTAGTGGAGCAGATCTGTAGAGCTGCAGTTTGGTCAACTCCGGACACCTTTGTGAAACCCTACAGGGTGGAGGTCCTGTCGCAGCAAGGAAGGTTCTGCAGACTGTTGTTCGGCCCTATGTTAGGCCTGTTGGTTTACTTGGTTATTCTCTTAGGTTGCTGTGCTGGAAGATGATTGGGGAAAATCCTAGTTAGACTTATCGGTAATGGTGTTTCTAAGAATCTTCCAGAACCACAGGCCTACTTCCCACCCTTGTTTGTGGTGTATATTAGCATGGTTGTTTTTTTTTCTCTTGTGCATTGGTGGAGGTACTCTACTTTAATCTCTACTGAGGAACGAGGGGGGTGGGAGGGGTTTTTAAACCTCTTGTTAGAACCAATCATCTCTCAGGTTGCTGTCCTGTAAGATTCTTACAAAACACCGTTATAGTGCTTGAATAGCTTCAGCTACAGAATGACAGCTGCCAGTGGCAAGATTCCGCAGACGGCAGCTGAATGTTAATACAGTAGGTAGTGGTCTAGTGCAAAAGCCAGCCTGCTATTGGCCATTTCAGATTGCAATAGCAAATAGCAGGCTGGCTATTGCACACACCCACTGCTTGCTGTGCCGTCCTCTCAGCGTGGAGGAGAGAGTTGGGGAATCCAACCAACTAATCGATAATGAGAATAGTAGACAACTATTCTCATTGATTAGTTGGTTGCAGCCCTAGTTACGTTGCTGTGCGGCAAAGCGTCTACCGCGTTTGCTCTGGGCAGCAAGGTGCCTTGTTGGTTGCCACTTCTGCCTTGCAGCTTTGGGTACCCTAGAACACTCTGCACGGTGTTTGCGTGTTCCGCCTGTGCTTGTGTGGGTTTTCTCCGGGTGCTCCATTTTCCTTCTACACCAAGAACTTGGAGTGTCGAATAGCTCCTGTCTATATAAGACCTTCTATGGAGCTCCCACAGGAGTGGCAGCCTGGGAATCTGACAGGTAGCCCTCATCTTCTTTAAGAGCCCAGAAGTGTTCCTTTTATTTTTCCTCAGGCCTTGGCCTCCTAGATTGTGCCCAGCCTGTCTCTGGTACTTCTGGGTTTCCTTGCCCTTGGTGTAGTCAGCTTCTGCAGGAGGGGCACCCTTCTCTTCAGGGAAGTGAATGCCTGCTCCATTTGTGAATATGGGTAGCCAACACCTTTTGGTAACCAGTTTGGCTACCAAAGGTAGTTTCCTGAGACTACTGACTACTTTTCCACGTTCAGACTTTTATTATTATTATTATTATACCGTATTTATAAAGCGCCAACAGTTTACGCATCGCTTTACAACATGAAGCAACATTTTCAGTTCAGGCCTTTCATTTGTTACCTTCTCTGCACGGATCGCAGGTTTACTTGCATCTTTTGTGCAGCGTCTCGGGTCCAGGCTTGTGCTTCCATTTTCTCTGGCCAACCGACTTCCATAAGTTATTCTAGTGTGGTCGTGTTTTTTGCCTTGACGCCAGGGCATTCGCCTCTTTCAGTCCTCTGCGCCTTGTGGTTTATTGTTTTGGTAGTGCCTCATGGACTCTGCCAGGCTATATTTGCCTTTCTCACCCAGGACTGCTTTGGGATTGGGGACAACGTTGTCTCCTTGTTGAAATGTGCCTTTTCCTCCCCTGAGGGATGAGCGCGTGTTGTAGGTAGCCCTATCTTGGGTTACTTTTACCTGCTCTCTAGGTGTTTCTCAAGGTGATCACCCCTGTGTTAATCCCTCTGGACTTTTGGGTCTTTCAGTTTGGGGGAGTTGTTGTCATCTGATGTTGCAGAGACGATGCAGGTCCTATTCGGCATGGTGGCTCTTCCTCCAGATTTTGCAGGGACTCAGTGGGGTCTTGAACCTTTGGAGGCTTGCGTTAGAACGGACTTATCACTGGCATGTCAGGGTCTGGCGTTTAATTTGGCCTGAGCCTGATGTCTTCTAACCTGATTTTTTGTTCAGGATTCTGCATGTGATTTTTGGGATTATGGGTGACCTCTTTGAGGCAGTTTCCTTTTCTTTTTCCAGTACCCCTCTGAGTAGCAGGACGGTGTGGACATCTGACTAGTTGATGTCTATGCTGGTAGGCATCTGGCACCGGGTCAGTCTCAGCTTCAGACATGTTCCTAGACTCATGTCTGAGGTGGGGGATGATGGCTCTGGCCCTCTGGCTCTCGGGTTATGAAAAAAATGGACCTATTCTTCTTTTTCTGGGGGCTTGGGTCCTGTGGATCACCAGCATCTCAGAATTTTTGTTTTCGCATGGGTATGGCGCAGGAAACTTCTTCTACTGGGTCCAGGGCCGGCCTTAGGGGTGTGCGAGCAGTGCGGCCGCACAGGGCGCCATGGCAACAAGGGCGCCGTGCGGCCGACACAGCTCGTCCTGGGGGCGGCGTCTCTCCCCCCCCCCGCTGGGCACTGGCCA
>NW_017307334.1:51959-60835 GCF_000935625.1 Nanorana parkeri
AGCTCCCTCCGGTCCCCTCTCCGCTGTCAGAATGCGGAAGTGGTGTATATTATATCACTTCCGCATTCTCGTGTCACTCTCCAGCTTCAGATGCTGCAGAGAAGCTGATGAAGCAGATCTTTGCTTCATCAGCTTCTTCAGGGGGGTCCTAGGTGACATTAGGGGTCTTGGAGACCCCTGATGTCTCCATAAAGAGGACCTGTCACATATTTTGCTATCACATAAGGGGGTTTTCTAACCCCCCTATGTGATAGCAATAAAGTTTCCCCCCCAAAAATGTAAAGTTACAAATAAAAAAGAATTACATTTTTTTTAAAGTCCCCCCCATACATACACGCATGCAAACAGGCATCGGGTGCGCATACGTGTGAAAACGACGATTTCGCCCATTACGCCGCACATGTTACATATCGCCGCGAACGTCGGAATGAGAGCAATAATTGTAGGGCTATCAATCACTGATAACACTAAACTGATGAGCGGTAAAAGCTTTTAAAGCGTCACCTATGGTCAATTTTGGGTATGGTAATTTTTTACGATTTTGCAGGTGCGCGCAATTTTAAAGCATGACATGTTTGGTGTCTATTTACCCGACGTGACCCCGCTTTTTATATTTTACCAAAAATATGGGTGATAAATGGGTGTGGTTACTGGGGGTGTGGCCACTAAAGGGTGTGGCCACTGAGGGGTGTGGTCACTGAGGGGCGCTGTAAAGCTTTCTCGCACAGGGCGCCTAAAGGCCTTAGGCCGGCCCTGACTGGGTCTACCATCGTCGTGGTTGGCATATTCCCATTTGCAAGGTTTGGGATTTAGCTCTTGGATGTTTTCTGTGGGTCTGCTCTTAGCTTTTTTTTTGCTCTAGGGCTTGGGCTGGCACGTGATCCTGAGCACCTCTGAGGGGTGGGTCTGTGTGTTTTGGGTTTTTTGTTCCTGAGTCTACCAGCCTTCTGCTCTTCAGTATTTAATTGGGTGTTTATGTACATCCCTGTCTGCATTCATCCTTTGCTCTGTGGGATCCGTTCCTTTCCTTCAGTCTTTCCCACACACAAGGCAGCTTTAATCGTTTCTCCTTGTGAGTTGTTTTGACTGCCCTGTGGGATTTGGTAAGTATACGTGTGAGGTTGAAATGCCAGGTGTGTGGGAAAATTCCAGCTGGTTTTTCTGTGGATCTTTTCTGCTGCTCATCCATTTTATTTCATTAGTAATTTCTGGTTGCTCCAGCTTTTTATCTATTAAGAGTTCTTATGCAGATCATAGAGTTATTTTTATCCATTTGGCACGGGCCCTTGCACGCCTATCAGTTTGGGCAAATTAATGGGTTGCTACCCAGGTGAAATAACTTAGTCTTGTTCCCTCCCCTCGGTGGGCATTGCTTTGGGACGTCCCATCTATAGAAGATTCAAGATCTCCACTGTGTCCTTCAATGAACGGAAGAGAAAATAGGATTTTTGTACTGCCTATGAAATACTTTTCTGTGCGTTCAATGACGGACACAGTGCCCACCCCTCTGGTTTTTATGTTGTGCCAGTGGTTGTTCTATGTAATACCTTGTGCTGCTTTGTGACTGACTGAGCTGGCTCTTGCTGTTAGGGGGGTTTGGCCACCATCAGGGACCATCCCTAGGCTGAGTTTTTGTTTTGTGCCTAGTGTCCTACTCCTGTAGGTGGCGCTGTAAACCCATCCATAGGAGATTCAAGATCTCCACTGTGTCCTTCAATGAACGCAGTTCCTACAATGTTCGTAGCCTGAAAATAAAAACAAATGCAGCCACCACATCTAAGAACTGGTAAGATGAATATATACATTTTTGTTCTTGGGTTTATGTATTCTTTAAGCAAGTGTTTTGTTTTTTCCAAGACTTTTACTGGAATGCATGCAGATAACCAGATGTAGACATGTCCTGCATGTCCTGCCCCCTTTAGAATTCTAACGTTCATGTAGATATATGATTATCTTGTGTTTATATTATCACTATTTTCCATTGTTCTGTTTTCTTCATTTTAAATTTGTGGGAAAAAATGTAAGCGAAAAAGAAAGCGCTAGAAGTCAGTTGAGAAATCGACTTTTGTTGAGATAACAGGGCCACCAACTGTAATCATTTTGCCCGATTTACAGACATTGTAACAGTGTATGGCCAGCCTTAGTTGCTTAACAGACTGACTTCATGGAAGCAGTTTTAGCACAATTTATTTTCAATGCATTTTTCTCCCATCAGGTGACAAATCGACCGGAGCATGTAAATTGACCAGTGTCGCATCGGAAGAGAATGAAAATGTGACATTGCTTTGTGGAAGTCCATCAAACTCCAACACTATTTTAAAGAAATCCTACATATCAACACTTGCACTGAAAAATTCTAAAGGAAAAGAAAAACCTATAAATCATGAAACGCAGGAAGAAAAGACCACTGAAGTGAGAACCCCAAGAGGTCGCCGAAGAAGGAAATACGTGATGAGCGGAAGTACAAATGCCGAAGGAGCTGATGGCACTTTAATGGGAAGAAAAACAAAGGCTAACTCAGAAACTAAAGTGGCTAAGCCAGCTAGATCCTTCCTCTGCTCAGTGTGTGGCAAGTGTTTTACTCAGAATGCCAGCCTCATCATCCACCAGAGAACTCACACAGGTGAAAGACCCCATGTGTGCAAAGTATGCAGCAAGAGTTTCATCAGTAGCGCTTACCTCGTAATGCACCAGAGAATCCACACTGGAGAGCGTCCATACGTGTGCAACGAGTGCGGGAAAAGCTTCATAAATAGCTCCAATCTCATCATCCACAGGAGAGTGCATACAGGAGAGCGCCCCTATGTCTGCACCGAGTGCACCAAGAGCTTCCGGCACAGCTCCGATCTCGTCAGGCACCAAAAAGTTCACACCGGAGAGCGGCCCTACACCTGCACAGAGTGCGGCAAATGCTTCTTCCGCAGTTCACATCTCATTAGACACAGGAGGGTTCACACCAAAATCTAGAAAATGGCTTCATTGAATTGTTCAGCGTACTGTGATTTTACTTCATGCATTGCCAAATATTTAGTTTGACTTAAACAAGCTTAAAGAGTAATTCTAGGCAACTATTAAATCAATAAATCAACTTCTAATGCTATCCAGGAAATGTTGCAACTGTGCTGCAGTCATAAAGTTCAATCGGTTTATATTTGTAATAGAGTACTAAGAGTCCAGTCCGGTGTTTTGTTTTTTTTTGCTGGCTTTTCACAGGCCTATTGGGTGGGACTGCAACCTTTTATCTTATGATGCTGTGTTTTGCTACCTCTTTCTCATGTTCCTCTGCGTGTGGGCAAGCCAGCAATGGGCTAAGAGAGTGGAAGGTGATGGAACCTTGAAATACTCAGCTTGTATCTGAGAAAAAGCTAGGTGCAGAAGATGAATGTCAGGACCACAAATTAAAGCCATTCAGGTGGTAGGTTGTACCCTTGGTTGGTTTATACCTTTAGAGATTATGGAACAATATAGGATGGACAACCTCTGGCTTATCACCAGAGAACTCCAGGAAAAAAACCTCAAAGTTAGTAATACATATGCAATATGAACAGTTATGTAATGGAGTCTGTTCTTTTTCTTTTTTTGGTTAGAAAAAAAGATAATGTTCCAGAATATTTTGGGGCCTGTAATGGAAAATCATACTCTGCTTCTGTGAGCTTCAGATGGAAAACTAGTTGTCACATACAATGCACTTTGACCTAACGGTAGTTTCCTTCTCCCTGTTCACATAGGAAACCTGTGATTTGTAATCTTAAACATAGGCTCTGTTGTATCTTACAATTTCAGGCTCATGAATCACCATTATGCAAGTTTATTAGGAAATTTAATCATGTCCCTAGTATCTCAGAGGGGAATTTTCCCTTTAATTGTCTTCTCCTGACACCCATCATGTTGTAAATGCCTGGCTTGAGACCATTGTGTAGTAATGTAACTCAAAGGTATTCATTGAGACCATCAGAGCAGGGGTAGACAACCTTGGCAATCCAGCTCTGATGCAACTACAAATCTAATCATGCTTCAGTCCCCGGTAGCCATGCCTGTGGCTGTCAGAGTCTTGTGATGCCTCATGGAACTTGTAGTTGAGTTTACAGCTGGAGCACGAAGGTTGCCTACCCCTGGTTTAAGGTATGTCAGGTCTTCGAGGGTCTTCTTATTTTACAAGACAGCAGATGTTGAACCCGCCCTAATCTTTAATATCCTTCAACCAATCTGTGACCGTAGAGCTACTAAACACCAGTATGCCCAGGCAATTAGTGGTTTACAAAATTGACTGGGGTAAAAGCATATTTCCTGGTCTTAATCAATAATACATCAATTTGACATGGAAGATTTTATGTAAACGCATAACATTCCTTTTTCTTAAATATATATTCTCCCTACAGGTTTAAATGATTATCTTTGCCTATCTGGTAACTGGTGACCTATCCTGATCTTTGTCTAATTTGTCTCGTTGTGAAAAATTCCATTCAGTTTTAACTGGAAATAGTCTAATGCAGAAGATAATCAGCCCTAAGGTTTAGGTGACAAGCAACTATTAACCACATCTTGGTCACTATCCCCAGTTGTAGTAAATGTGGAAGGGAAAAATAAAATGGTAGGGAGTGAATTTTTGACTTGCTAATAGTAAAATATTTCATTTCTTGATAACAATGCATCTACTGTGTCCAAGTGCAACACACTTCTCTTCTTGTATGGATGCACTCAGGGGAATAGATGTAATAAAATATTATCTATAATAAATGTTGACAATGTACATAACTTTGTACACATTTTGTTTTTATTCAAAGAATCACAAGGAGTAAAAAAAAAAAAAACTTAATATAGTCATTATAAGGTATGCTAATTTTCTATGGTGATTTCAGATCTGAAAACTAGGTGTTAATTTTGCTGCATTCCTGGATCAGGATTAAAATTGCCTCTCTATAAATTCTAACTATGGGTAAGTGTTGAGGCTATAGCTTTAGTGTCATGAAATTCCTCCTGTGTTCTCCCTTTGCACTGCTGCTGCCTGTCTGTCAGAATTTGTGTTTGGTCTCCACAATTTCAGGGAATAATTCTTTGAAGGCTAGAAAAGAAACGCTGGTAGCATTAACACACTGCACAGAATTGATGTTGACCACACTAGAACACCAAAGCTTGTAGGGTTGGTGGCACTAGTGAAGGGGTGAAGATTGTTGGAGGAACTTTACGGAACTAGATCCATAGAGCGAGGCTGACGAGGAAAGTACATTTTAGGCTGTCCCCGTCAACGTTCGCCCTGCAGGAAATCATCTATTTACAGTGAAGAAGTAATGTGGATTCAATCCCTATGCCATCACCCAGAATAGGGAGGTCAGCAATACTAATGTTCAGGCAGCTTTGTCATTTATTGCAGGCTAGTGACAAAGCTAATACACTTTTTGATTTTACTGACTAGTTTCTGTTAAAGGAGAAGTATGCGGTTAAGGCTTTTCCCCATAGTTCTCCTTAGGGTAACGGGAGGACACAAACTAGCGTCCTCCCGTCACCCTAAGCTCAGTATACCTAAGTCACCCTAAGCTACAGCTCGCGGTATACTGAGACGCCGCAGCTGAAGCGGATCCCGACAATTATGTCTGGATCCGCCCAACTGCGTGAGTGACAGCTGGCTCTGCCTATCTAGAGGCAGAGTCAGCTGTACTCGCCCCCTCCCCCATCCGATCTGCCAGTCAGCGCTGGCAGGGAGGGGGGGAATCCAGCCCCTCCCCTGTCACGGCAGAGGGCTGTGACAGGATCGAGAGGTGAGCGAACGCCGGTATGTGTTCGCTCACCTCCCGATCTACTGAGCCGACCTGTGACAGTCTCATTGTCACAGGTCGGCTAGAACTATGAGGTGAGTGAAAAGCACTCACCTCATAGTTCTCCTTTAAGTAAGCTGCACTTCCATGAATATTGTTGAAGCTCCACTCTAATCAACAACAAACATGCCAAACTTTACAGGCAAATGCAGTATGTGATTTTTGTCTACTACAAGGTGAACGTGATCTGCTAAATGCAATGACATGCTTTGTGCCTCAAGTATATCAATTGGAAGAAAGAATTTTGTGGGTATTGCCAATACTGACCAATACCATGCTTTGGACCTGAAATAAACAAATAACCGCTGTAATCTGTTCTATGGGTGCTATCCGCAGTTTTCTTTTTTTTTAATACCTCACTGCTTAGATTTCTTTCTTTACCAATGCTTGTTAGACTCTGGGGCTTACTGCATTTGACCTTTTCTTTTTTTTCCCTATTTAACTTTTTGTTTCTGAATGTATTGTATGGTTTTGTATAACGCGTGAAGTAATTGTATTTCATGAAAATATTCTATGGCTAAGTAAATAAGTATTGTCATGCTGAAAATGACTTTATTGTACAGAGAGACAATCCATTTTCTGGAGTAGTTGGGATCTTTGCAAAGTATAGTAAGATAAAGGCTCTGTATATGCTTGATCATCAGACATTATTCTGTAAATTACATTTTCAGTTATGTTTTAATTATATAATGTATTTATATCAATAAAAATGAATGTTTTCCCAAGCTCGCTACTAAATTACTCAAGTGTCATAGAACTGTATAGGTGAGTAATATAAGGTGTTACTGTCTATCAGCAATTTTTTGCAAAGAGGGAGGCTGGCTCTTGCCCATCAAACTGCTCAAAGTGTGAAAACATTTTTGTCTCACGTTTACAAGTGTTTCCATTGAAGTCTATGGGGCCAAAAGTGCAGAAATCTACAGAAAAGTAGCACAGGTGACCGGATGCTCAGATGTGAACAGAGGCCATTGAAAACAATGGAATTCCTTTGGTTGAGCATTGTAGTGCTTAGACCTTTTGAGCTACAAAACGCCTAGGTGTGAACATGAACTAAGGCACTGGCTTACAGGTTTCTCACATAGATATGGTAAGGGGCTTCAGGGTTTATGGCTGATGTGGAGAATCTTAACACCTATGACATGATTCTGAGATAAGGACTGCATATACGATGTAATACTAGACTATGGTTTTCCCCTACCGTATTTTAGGTGGGGGTGGGGGGGAGGGAAGGAAAACAAGTAACCAGTTCTGAAAATGTGTCTGAAATGAATGATATTACTGTTTTGCCTGAACTGGAGGAGGATATTGACTCTCTTACCTCAGAATTGTCTTAACAACTTCCAACTAGCAGTCATTGTTGGGGAATCAGAGAAAACTGCCCCAGTTCCAGAAATAACAGATGTACTGGTGGACAGGTAAAATTTTGGGACCACACAGTTTCAGAACCCCAATTTGACAAAAACATGAAAAAATTTGAAAACGGGGGGAATTAAAAAAAACAACAGAATTTAGCCTGGTATAGCTCTTGTTATGTAGTATACCATGACTTACTGGATTGTGGGAAGGAACAGGAGCAAGGTATGGAGCAGATAGTGGTCCCCTAGGATGCTGTTGTATCTAGCCCATTCTCACATGTTGGGAGGTAATTTAGCGGTAGAAAAAAAACAAAAAAAGTGGATTGAGCAGCATTTGTTTTCTGTATCTTTTGTCTAAAATTGAGCTCTTTTTTTTAACCCTTGCCATCTGCCCATTGTAAAAATACGGGGAGACGGCGAATGTTTGCACATTTACGTTGTTTTTTTTTTTCTGCTCGTTCACAACCTCTAGCAGAATTCCGCCGATAGTGTGAACAGCCGCTACCGGCTATTATATACAAGCGTTCAGCTGGCTCTACAGCCGGCCGAACTCTTGTGTAATCATGCAATCAGACGCCCCCCTCTGCTCCCGGTTATCCTGGGCTTTGCTGTACCCCCTGTGGGCCGGGGGGGAGAGATTGGAGAAGAGATTAGCATTCCCCCACTGCTGATCTCTCCTCCTCTCTTCCCTCAAGGCTGAAGCGATGTGTATTACATCACTTCCGCTGGCTGCTATATCTCTGCTTCATCAGCTTCTTTGGGGGCCCCTAGGTGACTTAAGGGGTCTTAGAGACCCCTGATGTCTCCATAAAGAGGACCTATCGTTGTATATTGGCTATCACATAAGGAGCTTTTTAGTCCCTTATGTGATAGCAATCAAGATAAGCATAGAAAAAAATATTAAAGTCTCACATTAAAAAAAAGATGTTTAAAATGTTTTAAATCCCCCACCCTTGCGTGCGCATACTTATAAACGTAAATACGTGTCGGGTGCGCCTACGTGCAAAAACAATGTTACATTTCGCTGCGAACGTTGGAGTGTGAGCAAATATTTTAGGGCTATTATTCACGGATAACACTAAACTGATGAATGGTGAAAGCTTTTAAAGTGTCGCCTATGGCTCTTTTTAGGCATAGTAGTTTTTTGAGATTTCGTGGGCGCACACAATTTTAAAGCTTGACATGTTTGGTGTCTATGTATCCGACGTGACCCCATCGTCTTCGTTTTACAAAAATATTGGTTACTGATAAATGTTTGTAACAAAACATAGGGAAAACAGGTTTTTTTTTCGTTATATAGTGAAAAACAAAAAACCCTAGTGGTGATTAAATACCACAAAGCTCTATCTGTCCCCTAAAAATGGTATAAAATTCATTTCAGTACAGTGCTGCATGACGGAATAAATGTCAGTCAAAGTACCGCAACGCTCAATACTGAAAAATGGCCTGGATCACCAGTGATGTCTCTCCATTGCTGATGATGTGTACAATATTAAGCAAAATACAAATAGGGTTTGTCTCATTTCATATGCAAGCTATACGTGTAGTCCGCTTAGGAGGCTTTGTGATACATGCTGCATGTGTATCAGTCAGGGTTCATTCACATTGGTTGTAGCACTAATGCAAAATGCTTGACAAGGCAAAAACTAATGCATTCAAATGAGACATGTGCATTGGCAAAATGTTGTGAAAGGATCCAACAAGGATG
>NW_017307334.1:60875-62671 GCF_000935625.1 Nanorana parkeri
TGCTTTCCAACATATGTTCACATATATGTTTTGATGCCTTCTTTTGGTTTCAATGAAAAAGGCATATGGGCATATACAGTATTTTGGTGCTTTTCATTAGTAGAACATCACTGGCACAAATCATGAAAAAGTGCCTCTTTTTCGTGAACAATGTAATAATGCAGGGCCATACATCAGCCTGTTCATCAGGGGAACAGTGACTGCTGTTTCTTTTTTGTTGTTTTTTTTTTTTAAATCTGTAGAAAAGATTTTGGCTGTGTTCACAATTTCGGGTGCGGTGCATTGCATTAACTGAAGTTCTTTGGTGTGTTGATGTAGTGGAAAAGCATGAACCCAGCCGTAGAGTTTAAGGGGGGTGGAACTGGGTAGCACAATGCTGCTACCCAGTGGTGGTTAGCACTTCTACGTTGCAGCAATAGTGTACTGCATGAAGTTTACATGTTCTGTCTTTTTCTTTTGTGGGTTTCCTCCCACACTCCAAAGACATGCTGGTAGGTTATCTAGCTTCTAGCTAAATTGGCCCTAGTATGTATATGTACACATGTGAGATGGGGACCCTTAGAATGTAAGCTCCCTGAGGGCAGCGACCGATGTGTTTGTATAATATGTAAATAGTCAGCACTATTTGACCAGTTTACAACATTAGGACGTTCTATGCCGTCCTGGAACGCATACGTTTTAAAGATGTTTGGGCGGCATGAAATGTCCCAACTTCTAAGCCCCTCCGTTCCCCCTTTTATACGTACACGTTGGGATCTAATGCGGGGACTTGCCTGCCAACTCAGGCAAACTCCCAGGATCCAATCTGCTGCAATCTGGGTCACGTGATTGCAGTGACAAGCAGTCACTGCGATCAGTGTTACATTGTGAGAGCCAATGATTCGAATCATTATCTGTCAGCACTGCATCTGCTTCTCTCTCTCCTCAGTGTGATCTGAGGTGAGAGAAGTAGACCGATCAGTGTCCCACGAAGTAGTCCGTTATAATTAAAAAAACAACCTTTATTTTTTTAAATTTAACCCCTTCATTGCTGATCACGGTTTTATAACTGTGATCACTCTGGCCAGTACAGTAGTACAGTTTTAGTATTGTTGGGGTGTATTTTTTTTTTCTTTTTCTTTACATTAATTATATTCTTTTTGATAATTGTATTGTTTAAAAAAATTAACCCCGTTAGCGCTGATCATAGTTACATAGTATTTGGGGTTGAATAAAGACATATGTCCATCAAGTCCAACTCATATAGGTCCACGCATCATCTCATTCTTAGGGATACTGGTATCCCTGGATATTACGGTCCCTCAAGAAATTGTCCAAACGTTTCTTGAACAAATCTACACTCCTGGCTGAAATCACTGCCGATGGCAGACCTTAACCGCTCTTACTGTAAAGAACCCGCTTCGCCCATTGTGCTGGAATTTTTTCTTCACCAACTTTAGGTGGTGGCCTCTAGTCTTTGTAATGGAGTTAATCTCAAACAGTTTGTTGCCAATGTTGCTGTCACCATTGAACATCTTGTACATGAAAATCATATCCCCCCTTAATCTTCTTAATTCCAGCGTAAACATGTTTAAGGTCAGAAGCCTAGTCTCAGAGCTCTGGTCCTCCATTTCCCTAATTAGTTTAATTAGTTTTGTTGCCCTCCGCTGGACTCTCTCCAGTTCAAGGACATCCCTTCTCAGTACCGGCGACCAAAACTGGACCGCATACTCCAGGTGTGGCCGAACCAACGATCTATATAGAGGCACAATTATAGACTTGTCCCTGCAATACATCCCCTTCTTAATACAGGACAA
>NW_017307334.1:62770-85457 GCF_000935625.1 Nanorana parkeri
GCAAACATGAACCGTCTTAGCCAGGGGCCTCAAGGCTATGAAGCTGGAGTGAACAGGGCACTACACCAATACGATTCGGTAACAGGGCGGCAGAGCCAGGTCCAGGACTTTGGTCGCACTCAGCAGTCATCAACGTGGAGTGGGCCTGGAGGTAGACCGCCGGTCTCTACGCAGTTTGGGGGTGATCAGTTGCCACTGGTCACGACTCGGTATGGGAGTGAGATCCATTAGCTGGGGATCAGGCCATGCCTCCAAGGTAACCTCCGAGAGTCCCAAAGCCTTGGTAAAGATCGGTAGGTCAAGTGGATTCCTGAAGAAGTGTACCTTGCCCTCTCTCCGCACAGAGAGTGAGAACGGGAATCCCCATCGGTATGGTAGCCCAGATTCTTGCAACTTCGTGGTAAGTGAGCGGAGAGCCCTCCGCTTGGCAAGGGTACGTCGCGACAGATCCGGGAACAGTGATATTTGGGCCCCATCAAAGTCCAGAGGGCCACCATGTTGCGCCTTAGACATTATCTCCTCTTTGAATGTGTAGTAATGCACCCTGCACAGCACATCACGTGGACGGGTCTCTTTGGGATTGCGAAAACCAGGTACCCGATGCACCCTGTCTATTTCAATATGCTCAGTCACAGGGCGGCCCAAGAGGGTGTTGAAGATGCCAACCACCGTGGCCCTAAGATCACGAGGGCCCGTGGCCTCCGGGATCCCCCGTAGGCGAACGTTGTTGCGCCTGCTGCGATCTTCTTGGTCATCGATCTGTGACCACAGGGTATGCAGGGTCATGGCGTGTTGTTGGGTCGCCTGTTGCAATTCTGTTATGGCTGAAGACACAGCAGGCATGGCAGTTTCAATTGAGTCCAGGCGTTGGTGAAATGATTGGAGGCCCTCACGCAGCTCCGACATATCCTGCTTGTGGGCCGACTCCAATTTATTAAACATGCCCGCAATGTCTTTTTTCGTGGGCAGGAGCTCAAAGTACTTGCGGAATGAGGTAGGGATATCAGCATCCTCACCCTCCATGTCACTCTGGTCGGGAGGCTCCCTTCCACCACTAGTTCGTGTCGACGGCAAGGATTCAGCGGATGAGGGAGATGGGGACGGGGCCCGCTTCTCCTTACCCGTCGCCATCTTAAGTCCTCGCGGCGTCTGAGCAGAGCACCCTGCTCTGCGGAAAAACGTCTCAATGGCCCGTTTCCTCGTCGAGAGGGTCCTCGAATCCTGTGAACGAGTGCCCTTCTGTGTGTTGCGACCCATAGAGACCGAAATAGGTTCGGTATTGAAGGTTAGAAATCCGCTGGTTTAAGGACAAGAGCCGGAGCTTCAGAACATGCGACTGCTCACGGCCATAGCGAAACCACGCCCCCCTATCTGCTCCTTTCTTACCTTTTTACTGTTAATATATTGGTAGAATTTTGTAGGGTTTTTTTTTTTAAATCTGCGGCGATATGCTTTTCGCATTCTGTTTTAGCTTCCCGGATTACTAGTTTGCATTTTTTGTTACATTCCTTGTATTTAAGGAACGCCAATGCCGTCCCTTCCATCTTATATTTTATAAATGCCATTCTCTTTGCCTTAACATGTAGTTTTACAGTTTTATTTAGCCATATCGGTTTAGTCTTTGATCTTTTGTTTTTGTTACCCAATGGTATATACTTTGAAATGGCAATATGTAATGTGTTCCTGAAGCAGTCCCACATTTGGTCTGAGTTTAGGTTGTGAAATGAGTTATCCCATTTTATTTCCCCCACTACCCCCCAGTTTTATTGCTGTGATCACACTGATCAGTACAGTAGTACTGTTTTAGCATTTTTGGGGTGTGATTTTTTTACCTGTTTTTTAATTAAAATTTGACCCTTTTTAGTTATTTATTTATTTTTTTACCCTTTCAAGTAGTGAAAAATGCAGAGTCTGTTACAAAAAAAAGGAGTTAGAAAAAACTCTAGTTACTATTGCCCTTCTTGTCCATCTCTACCAGACCTATGTATCACAGACTGTTTCAGAGTTAACCATGTACAAGTAGACTATTAATTCAAATTATTCTGCATTTGACTTGATTTATTGGCGATTATTCTGTGTACCTGATCTCGGCTTGTCGTATACCAACTACTCTGAATTCTTGATTTCCCTGACCTTGGCCTGTCCCAGTTTACGTTTAACCCAGCATTCTAAAGACATGATAAAGTGGCTACACAAAACAACTCAAAATACCCCATTTGGAAAATCCTGGGTTGCCTACTTTTGAAAATGTGACATATTTGCTCTGGGTAAAGGATTCTTTTATTATTATGTTAGTCTAATTATTTACACTTTTATCACGTATGTTGTATTGAAATTCACTGCCTCGTTTTTATCTGTTTTTCATGTTATTAGTATTCATCAGCAACAATTACCACAGAGAGCTATTTGGTCTTCACAGATATTTGTTGCAGTTAGGACATTTTTTGTTCATATAGATCATCAATTAGTTAGATCACTGTTTTTTATAGACCTAGCGCAATATTTGTATTACTTTTGAAAATGGTATGCCATCATTTGGAAATTTCCTTTTACTAGGCTGCCATACTGACTCAAAGGTGACCTAGACCCAGTAAAACAATTATTTTTCAAATCTACAAGTTTTGTAATGGGTATGCAATTTAGGGGTGTAACTAGAAATCACAGGGCCCCAAAGCAAAAGTTTGAATCGGGCCCTCTGATTTCTAGTTACGCCCCTTGCAGAGTCCACCTGGTATCCCACGCAGCCCACCTAAGGGTAACCCTGCAGAGCCCACTATAGACTCTCTATGGTGGGCTCTGCAGGGTCTCAGGTGGGCTGGTCACACCCCTGTACACCTCTTACCTGCCTCCTCTACTGTGGCCGGACCCCGCCTCCTCTTCTGTCGCTGGGCCCCGCCTCCTCCACTGCTGACGCTGGGCCCAGCCGCCTCCGCAGCTGCTGGCTGTCACTGACTCAGCAGCGGCTGTGAGGAGGAATGTGCCGCAGCAGCCTTAGATGCCATTGCGATCCAGGTGGCCCGCACAGCATCGGGGGGATGTCCTGGCCGGGCCCCCCTGTGTCCCGGGCCCCATATGGGCTTCCGGGGTCGCTATGGCGATTCATGCAATATGCAATATATTTGGCCCTTCAACCTTCCAAAAAAACTGTGTAACCAGTACATCGGGTGAGCATTATATTTGTTAGACATTGCTAATTACAAATATCGGAGCTTTATTGCAGTAAGACATATAAGGATTATGAAATATCCTGTGAAAATGGAATTTATGTGTGAGAAAAGCGCAGGTGAAAGTATAAGCTTCTAAGGGTGGCCAGCATTTAAGATAAAGTGGCTACACAAAACAACTCAAACTCTGGGTTGTCTACTTTCAAAAATGGTATGTTAATTATGTAAACATTTTCTTTCCTAGGCTGCCATACTGTCTCATATGCGACCTAGGCCTGGAAATGCAATGTGACAAAATTCCATGTATGATGACTCAAATGGGAAAGCCCTGTAACTCCCATAAACCTCAATAAACCTGTACATGGAGGGTGTTGATGTACTCATGCAAAATTTTAGAATACAATTATGGATGTTTTATCGCAGTAAAACATTAGTAATCTGATATTCCCAATAAAATGTGTGTGCATGTTTGAATAAAAAATTTAAAATGTCTTAATTTATCAGAATTGGTTAGATTTTATGCATATATAATTACAGTTCATTTATAAATACTTGATGTCAAAGGAAAGCCCTATTTGCCCTCTAAAAAATAATGTATAAGTGTGGGTGCAAGTTCTGAACTTAGACAATTGCCTCCATCATTAAGGGGTTAAATACCTGTCATAAATTGAAGACTGTAATACAATATCCTTTTGGAGAATGGCTCATTAATGCTTTGAAACAAGCCTGACCACTTACATAGATGGTCATACGTTTGCTAGTGTTGAATCCTAGACCTTCATCAGGCTTGACAGTTTTGTTCAATGGATATCCAATTCTTCTTCTTCTTTTTTTTTCTTTTTTTTTTAATCATATCATTTTTGACACTGCCTGGGTGATTAGATTCTGTTAACGCCTCTACTTTGCCTACATTGCAACCTTAAAAAGGGATGTAATTTGACAAGGGGAACGCCTAGGCAAGGGCTTCTTCAGTAAATAACTTGATTTCTTGCTGAGAACACATTTTTACAACAAGGTCTTGGTATTATTATTATGCTATTGATTATATTTGCTATTGATGCCTCTAATATTGATACAGACATGGACATATTCAGACAAGTTTTCTTCTCCTTCACAACCTTTAAATGGTGGAGGCAGAAACAGGCACAGTCCTTTTCCCGCCGATCGATATAATAACGATTACGACATACGATATAAGTACAATTTTTTTTCTGGCTCCATGATATACCCGTATCAGCTGTTTTGCATGTTAGTAGCTGAAACAGAGCAAAATTGCGGGCCGTGTTGGCAAATCATACCTTATTTTAACACTAGGGAGTGCTGCAAGCAATTCAAGATTTTTTTTTAGCCAACACATTCTGATGTCATGGCTACGATTATTATTTTATTCTAGAAGCTAGCATGCTTAAAGAAGGAAATTAGAGATGTTGCTTGCATTTATTAAAGATTAACTTATTTACTTTTGTAGGGTGCTACTATTTCTTAATTCTTACTACTTGTTCTTAATTTTATTTTTATTGTATTGCACCATGAAAGCACAATTTGCCTTTTAAATTCACAGGGGTGCAAAATGTTGTAGACATAGAATTGATGGGTTTAGGGATTCTTTGTTTACCTATCACTAAAATATATATATCAAAATATTGATATTCCAAAAATTCTATATAGAAATTCTGTTCTCGAAATTTGAAATAGAAAAATAGGATAAAATTAGCATTGCATATACATCCTATAAATCTTGAAGCCGGTATTTTCTTTTGAAGCACAAAATTAATAATTTTAACTCCTTTCTACTCATTCCAGTCTTACTGCTTTCTCTCCTATTTCAAACACTTTTCCTGCTTCGAGGAGGATCTATTCCTTTGGGATTCCCGCAACACTAAGGCGTTTAAAAGCCTTGATTTCATTTCTTTACGGCTGTCATAATTTCTGACTTCCTCATTCTATTACCATTACCACAATTTATTATCTGCTCTCTGACTTTATCTTACAGGAATCAGATGCAGGCATGCCTCTTTTGAAAGAAAAAATGTAATTAAATAATAAAGTTATTAAAAGTAAAAGATAAACACTTTACTAGACTTTCTAGCTTATCTAAAGTAATATTGAACTCAACTTTTTTGCCCAGCAAAGTATTTAAAAAAAATATTTTTGCCCAAGCACTTAGTCATGTTTTCAAACAGCTGCTCCAACTCACAGCTTGGCTTACCTGAACATCCTGTCCATTACAAGATCACAACACAAAGGGACAACACAGTCTCCCCACATGTGCATTTACTAGCTTCAGAAAGGGGGATGGGAGCAGGAGGCAGGGGATTGTCTTGCCTTGCAGTGTCTCTGTGCTTTTGGAAACACGCACAGTTTGCTGGCACATTCATAGGACCCTGCAAGGGAAAGGAGACCCCCTAAAACTAGGATATTATTATACAGGATTTGTATAGCGCCAACAGATTGCACAGCACTCTACAATATAAGGAGGACGTTGCAATTACAATACAAGGTAAGTCAAGATGGTTAGTAGGACCCTGCCCATGAGAGCTTACAATCTAAGATCAGTGCTGATTCTGCAGGAAACTAAAACGTTTAAACATCAAGGAGCAGCATCCATTGTAAGTAATTTCATCACATTTGAAATAGCTTAAAAACCTTTTGACTTTAATAGGAACTAGCAAAGTGTGGCCATTCCAGAATGGGAAAGGTTGGGGATTTTACAAATAATGATGAACTGTTTCAATGGGTAAAATCTGTAGATTGCAGTAAAATGAAGGGTGTGACACCAGGCAGTGCAGGACAGGACAGGAATGCAGAGGTTATTAAGGTATGCAGTATGTGAAGAAGAGTGCAGGGGGTATGACAGCAGGCAGTATGTGCAAAAGAAGAGTATGGAGTGTATGACAGTAGAAAATATGTACAGGATAGGAGTATAAAGGGTATAAGGGCAGGCAGTATGTACAGGAGAGAAGTGATGAGTATATGACAGTGGACAGTATGTGCAGGAGAAGAGTTCAGAAGGTAGGGAGCAGTATTTGTAGAACTGTAGTGAAGAGGGTATTACGGCATAGATTATATGCAGGCTAGGGGTACAGGGGGTATGACAATGGGTAGATGGTGCAAGCAGAAGTGAGAAGGGGAATTGTGTCTGCAGGGGTGGTGGGGCACAGGTGGGAGGGGAAGGGGAGATATCTGTCACCATGAGGTGGCATGGGATGTCATTCAGCAGGGAACATGAGGTTGTGTGTGTGTGTGTGTGTGTGTGTGTGGAGGGGGGGGGGGGGGGGTGGGAGGTCAAGGGGATGACTGTCAGTGGGTAGGTCTGACAGTGGGGGGTGCCTAAGGGGAATGTCTGTTGATGGGAGGGCTGATGGTTTTTTTCAGGGTGGACACCTTCACAGCCAGATCTTGTCGTTGAAGGCAGATCAGATCCCCAAGGCACATTCATTTCAATTTAATACAATTCTCCCTGCAGCCTTATCACCCCCTCACCCCTCTCATACTCATGCCTCTTGGCAGCTTAGTAACCATGTCCATCTCACCTTGGGAATTCCTGGCTCTCTGCTGTCTGCAAGAGATTCTGCCCTCCTGCTGGGGAAAACCTATTGCATTCCTACTGCAGAAGAGCTCAGGCACCTAAAGCTAACCTGATAGCTCCTATCAATAGGTCTCAGACAGCAGGGAGCCAGGGACGTTGTGAGTGTATCTTAGCTTAGGGGATCTGTGTGTTTGGAGAGATAGTAACCTGCAGAGAGTTGATCTAAGGGGTAGTGAGGTTTTGGAGATTGGATCTGGGCAAGGTGTATTTGCAGTATTTGTAATCTAAACCCATGGTCCTCAACCAAAAGTGGGTTGCCGTCTACCTTTCACTGTGCTAGGTGAGAGGCTCCTCAGCCTTCCCGTAGCGCAGCACTGCCAGTTCTTGTGCCAATCAAAATATCCTGCCCTGTGCTGAGTGACAGCTTGAGGTGGGGTGCGCTGGGGGTATGGCCAAGAGGGAGCTCCATATGTGCATTCCTTACAGCTCCCTCACATGTCCTATAGATGTGCCTGGACTAGAGTGACGTCACATTCTGGCTCCCGGCATCTCTACAGGGTCTGCAAGGGAGCTGTGCAAGGAAAGCATATATAGATGGAGCACTGTCACAGCACAGCAGCCCACACTGGACCCCACGCTGAGGATCCACTCCAGTTCTCATAAGGTAGGGAGACGGAGTGGATCTTAAAAAGAAAAATGACCAAGACTTAATGACCAAGAACAAATGTGGGTCAGAACCCACATTTGTTCTTGGTCGCTAAGTCGTGATCCAAGTTGCACTGCGCTGGAATGCATGGCATTGCGGTACTGCGTGTTGTGGTTACACACGTTGAGAACCAGTGATCTAAACTATAACTGGTTGCCATTAGGCCCCATTCACATTGAGCGATTCGCAAATCGCGCGTTGTTGCGCGATTTGCATTTTGCGCGATATCGCGCAAATGGTTGCATTGAGCAACCTAGAATCGCGGCAAAATCCGCTCCAAAAAGGGTCCTGCTGTAGCGACGCACGACCCGCTCAGTGTGAACGAGGCCTTAGTTAAATGCAGCTATCTTCATAACCTGTACACAAATCTTTTTGAGCAATGCTACATGGTGTTACAAATTTTTTCGTACCATTTCAGTTGTCTTGACATTAAAAGCTTCTCTTATAAAGCACTTAATGGCATTGTGATGCTCCAGTATCCAAAATCAACACATGGTGGCTTAAAATGAAATGTACCTGGGGAGGTAATTGTATCACATGGTTGCCATTTAACACCACTATGCTCTATCCTAAAGAAAGGGAACATGCTTGGGGGATGTACCAACAGCAAAAACTGCTTCTTAAGTTTCAGCAGATATATAATACCGGTACTAGCTACACAGACACAGGTCTGAGGTCTTTTAGACTTTAATTGTACAAATGCTAAAGATTGGTTGTACTGAGAGAGTATAAATATGCAGTACCTTGAAAGCCTTGGCAAATGGGCTTATTTTTAGTTTTTATTCAAAAGCCCAAGTAAACATTGACCACCAATGTCAAGAGGTTTTTTAACTAGAGAGGATGTAAAAAAGTCCAGCTACACACTGACCACCAAAGAGGTATTAAAGACTAACTACACACTTACCACTTAGGGAGCATCAGGTATCCACCACTCACCATAAATGTAAATGGAGCTTTTTATTAGGGGGAAGCATGAAAGGCATCTACCACTGACCAACAATCCAATGGGACTTTAGTTATTAACAGGGCCAGATTAAGAGCATCACAGGCCTGGTGCTGAGGATTTTGAGGGGCCTTTTTATGGAAATGTTGACGGTCACCAGGGCCCTCTTGCTGTGATTTGTAGTCTCCAGGTGGTCAGTGCGGGCGCTGGGTAATAAGTGCTGTGGCCGCTGCAGGCTCCGGGTGGTCAGTGCAGGCTTTGGGCAGTCAGTGCGGGCTCCAGCCAGTAACTGCGGGCTCCGGGCGGTCAGTGCGGGCCCTGGGCGGACAGTAAGGGCCCTGGGCGGTCAGTGCGTGCTCCGGTTGGTCAGTGTGGGCTTTGGGTGGCCAGTGCGGCCTCTGGGTGGTCAGTGCGGACTCTGGGTGGTCAGTGTGGGCTTTGGGTGGCCAGTGCGGGCTTTGGGCGGTCATTGCGGGCTCTGGGTGGTCAGTGCAGGCTCTGAGTGGTTAGTGCGGGCTTTGGCTGGTCAGTCCAGGTTCTGTGCGGTCAGTGCGGGTTTGGCTGGTCTCAGTGCAGGCTTTGGGTGCCATCCATGGCAGGATGGATGGCATTTTATGCACATTCACAATTAATATCGTAAGCAATTACATAATAATGCAGGCTTTGAGGGGTCAGTGCAGGCTTTGGGCGGCCCTCTAGACTTGCCAGTAATCGTTTTGGGAGATTTGGCTCTAGTGCGCTTCCGCCACCCACGGCATTAATACTACATTATTACAGGTATTTATTACAGGTATTTATATAGCGCTGACAATTTACGCAGCACTTTACATAGTTGCACATTCACATCATTCCCTACCCTCAAGGAGCTTACAATCTAAGGTCCCTATCTCACATGCATACATAGAGGGCCAACTTAGAGAAGAGCCTGTTAACCTACCAGCATGTCTTTGGAGTGTGGGAGGAAACCGGAGTACCCGAAGGAAACCCACGCAAGCACAGGGAGAACATGCAAACTCCTTGATTGATTTCTTCTCTGGACAGACCTGTGGATAATTTGAGGTATGTGGCAGACAGTGAGGCATAGGAGGGGGATGGATCTCACAATGAAATACAGGCTGGAGTCAATACACAGACTGGTAGCACTCATTTCTTGGAGGGTTTCATTCCTCTCCCTGGTCCTTTGCCCTTTTTGGCAGGACTGTCTTCCTCTTCAGAACTTTCCTCTACTTTTTTCATTTTCTTCCTTGGCAGTCCTGCCTCTTTTGGAAGCTGCTGGCCTTTTTACAGCTTTTGGAGGAAAATCTGGATCTTCCTTTTCTACCTTCTCCTCACCTTCTTCCTCTGCCAAGGAGTAGTGTGCTTCCAGTGCATCATGCTGACCACTAATAAACACCGGCCCAGAATGTTGATCTAGGGCAGTGGTCTCAAAGTACCTGCCCGCGGACCAGTTGCTGCCTGCGAGCCAGTACTATGTGGCCCGCAGCTAGCTTACAAGTCTGGTACGCGGTCAAGGACCGCGTACCGGACTTGCGGGAGCAGCTACACGGTCTGCATCTCTGTCAGATGCAGACTGCATAGCTATATTAAAATACCGCATATGCTATATTAAAGTAATGAATTCAATTCCTTGGAAATAATTTACAAATAAAACACGTATTAAGCTCTTTTTAATAAATATTAAGTACAAAAATGTAATATCAAATAGGACAGAAAGGAGTGCCAATTTATATGTATAAATACAATTTCGTTACATAGTTTTACTAACAGCTATTACTTTACAGACATACAGCCAAACAATGCAATAAATGCCCCTTATTTTTGTATGTACAATAAAATGCCATCGTAGGATATATTCTAGGTACTGATACTTGATATCCCAGCCTGAAATGCAATTGAATTAAACTGGGTCTGTCACAAATACTCTGGATTTATATTTTTTTCTGTCAGCCAGACTATACGGTAAACATATTTTAAAAAATGCCAATGCCTAATCATCTGATTTTGTTAATAAACTTAAATTGTGTTTTAAATAGAGGATCAATAAACCTGGAATTACATAGTATTTGGGGTGTAATAAAGACATACGTCCATCAAGTCCAACCAATATAGGTCCACGCATCATCTCATTCTTAGGGATACTGGTATCCCTGGATATTACGGTCCCTCAAGAAATTGTCCAAACGTTTCTTGAACAAATCTACACTCTTAGCTGAAATCACTGCCGATGGCAGTGAGTTCCAGACCTTAACCGCTCTTACTGTAAAGAACCCTCTTCGCCCATTGTGCTGGAATTTTTTCTCCACCAACTTTAGGTGGTGGCCTCTAGTCTTTGTAATGGAGTTAATCTCAAACAGTTTGTTGCCAATGTTGCTGTCACCATTGAACATCTTGTACGTGAAAATCAGATCCCCCCTTAATCTCCTTAATTCCAGCATAAACATATTTAAGAATTATAATATATAATTATATGTGTTTTTTACATCGTATATGAAAAAAAGGTAAATGCATGTATGTGTATGAGCCAATTCCCTAGGGTCAATTGATGCCACTAACAATGACTACAAAATAGTTTGGGCTAGAGATCTGCAATTAGTTGGAATGGGTTTCTTATGAACCCATCAGGTTAGTGACTAGGGTTAAGCTGGCCATACACCTATTGATTTTCTGCAGATTTTCTATGGTCAGATGGAAAAGGTGCAACAGATTTCTCCATCTTCACTTAACAGTGTGGATGGAGGAATCTCCCACTGGGCCAAGCTTTAGTATCTTGCTAGTCAGCCACACAGGCTCTCAAAATATCTGAACAATGCCTACATCTTATCAGATTGTTCAGGTATTTTGACAGCCAGCTGGGCCATCTAGCAAGATCCTGAAGCTTGGCCCAGCGGGAGATTCCTCCATCCACACAGTTTAGCGTAGATGGAGGAATCTGTTGCACTTTTTGCATCTGACCATAGAAAATCTGCAGAAAATCTATAGGTGTAGGGCCAGCTTATAACTGTCCACAGGCATACCCTGTAGTCACTTGCCTTTTTATTTAGAGCACATACAATATTATTTTTCCATTCTTTTATTTCCATTACCTACAATTACTTTTTTGGTTTCCATTGTTTTGGCTGCTTATATACATTATAGGTGCTTTAGACGTAATATAAAAATATTTTTTCCTTAAATGGACAAACCAAAATCTTTCAGGTTGGTCAGCCTTAAGCACAGTGAAGTAATTTTTTTAGCCCAGATATTGGCAAGCATGTGCAAAAATTCAGCATATTTGTCTTATAATCTGTATCGAGATGCAGCTTTATTATTCAGAAAATATTGACATGGAAGGTGGTGTTTTACTTTGTATTCAACGAGCCACTGCTTTTGGAAATATGGCAATACAAAGTCAGTGCGAAAGACATTCCTAATACCTGGAAAACAAAACATATCATGATCAAATGGTTAACACTTTTTTAATTAATGAACATTTATGACATTATAGATCACTTAAAGTGACATTAAACCCTCAGATTTTTTAACATAAACCAATACTGTAATGTGTGCCTTACTGTAATCCATGGTTGTTTCCCTTCTCTTTGCTGCTCTTCCTTTTAAATCTGTATCTGTTCTCATGCTTGGGGAGAACTTCCCTTTGCAGCTGAGTGCCTCTTCCTGTAGTGCTGGCTCAGGTTACAAGCCTATACACAGACACCATGTAGCCATTCCCGAGACAAGGCAGTCTGCTGCAAAGGGAAGTTCTCCCCAAGCATGAGAAGAGATACAGATTTAAAAGAAAGAGCAGCAAAGAGAAGGAAAACAACCATGGATTACAGTAAGGCACACATTAAAGTATTGTTTAGGGTTTAATGTCACTTTAATCAGTCACATTCACTTCTACATGTTACTGAATATTTTAATCTTTTTATTTAGAGAATAACAGAATATTCACCAAAAAACTATGTTTATATGTTAAAATATTAAAGGGGAACTCATAACCTTTGGCATATATAGACTTCTTTTAATGTGCAATAAGCAGTATCTGGAAATCGAATTAGTATAAAAAAAGAGGGTTTTTAGATAAAAAAAATACTCAATAACTTGTACGTGCGTATTGTACCATATGCAACATATGCAAATAAATGGCTCCATACACATAGCCGCGTATGGAGCCGTATATTTGCGTAGCGTATATATGCGCAAAAACAGAATGGAACAGAGATGCGTCCGGGCAGCGTATTTATGTGTATTTACGCGCATATACACGTGTTTATGCGCTGTACGCACGTACATCACATTAAAAATTCCATTACGAGTGATGCATTCTTGGATTGCATATAGTGCATGCATAGACGCGTATATACGCAATATACAATTTTGCTTGCGTTGTGTGTGAATGAGGCATTAGAGACAAAAAGACTGAATAAAGGATTTGAGAATGTTCACACAATAAAATGTGTGAAGATTCACTTACATTATCCAGTCATGTGAAAAGGAAATCCTTGTTTACATAATTCATATGTACATGATTGGATCATTGCAGTGAATATTCACACAATTTATTTTGTGAACATTCTCAAATCCTTTAGCAAATCAGCTCCGGACAATAGTGTTTGCATGCTGATAAAGCACAGGGAGCTTCTGTATAAAGAAAACCTGTCATGAAAGAAACCAGAAGGTTGGAATTTCTGACCTTTCCTTCTAAAAATATGCAATATCTGGCCTACTAACACCCTTGTTTACATTCTTTGAGTCAGTGTCCTGCAACAAGTATGCAGATAAAGAGTTTTAAATTCACTATAACTCCACTGGCTACACAATTGTTCCAGGGTGGTGGCTCAAATGGGCTTAAGGTCATGGCATCACCACAATAGCCAGGCAACTAAGCATTTTTAGAAAACAAGTCAGCAATGGCACCCCCTATATTCCTCTCACTAACTTTAAACATGTTCAGATTCTCAGGAATACTGTGTGTTCAGTAAACTGTTTCTCTTGAATGTCTTACCTCAATAACAGAAGTACAGATGGTCACTACCCCAACATAAAGGAAATTATGTTCAAACCAAGATGTCAAAGCGTCACTACACCCCTAAAAATAAATGTAAAAACAGTTTGAGACACATTTTCCTCAATATACAAATTACTCTAAAACCCTATAGAATATAGAGACATGAGATGTCAAAGTGGCAGAAAAGGAACAAAGGGCCCAGGTGCAAAATTATTTTTGGGCCCCCCTTCCCCCCAAAAAAAAACCCCTGTAACCCCCCTAACCCATATCCCCTGTAGCAACCACACAAAAAAAAGTTGGAAAAATGGCATTGCTGTATAAAGTACTGCTGAGATTTGTAGTCCTCTATAGAGGGTGCCATTCTGCATTGCTGCAATGCAGAATGGGACCTGCTATATAGAACTACAAATACCAGCTGTACTTTATACAGCAATGCCATCAATTGGGCTACAAAAAATAATGATTTTATTTATTAACTTACCTTCACCTCCTCTGGCTGTTTCCTGGTGGGGGAGGCTGCAGAAAACCACCCCTGTGTGTGTGTTCACCTCAGCGCGCCTGTGTACTCAGCTCAGGCGGCTGTTTGCTGGGTCCTCAGGGCCGGGGGCCAGGGCTGCCCTCTGCAGTGCCTGCAGGCTATTTTTTATTCTCGGCTCCCTCCACAGTTTTCGGCGGCCGGCGGGCCCCCTCATCTCTGCGCCAGGAGTGTCGGGTCTTTCCGACACTCCCGGCGCAGAGACGAGGGGGCCGGTCGGCCGGCAAAAACTGAGGAGGGAGCCGAGAATATTAAAAAAAGCCTGCAGGCACTGCAGAGGGTAACCCTGGGCCTCGGCATGAGGACCCAACAAACAGCTGCCTGAGTACACGGGCACGCTGAGATGGACACACACACAGGGGAGGTGCTGAGATGGACACACACAGGGGGCCCGTCAACCGCCGGACACCAATGTGATCAATGGACACTCCCGGAGCAGAGAAGGGGGGGCCTGCTGCATACCAATGGTAACCAGCGGCCGGACACCAACGAACCCCCCATCTCTGCCCCAGGGCTGTGTTTGAATGGATACTGGGCCCCCCCTGTAAGCTCAGGCCCCGGTGCGGCGGCACCGACCGCACCGACGGTCTTAGATTCTATCCTGGTCAAGATTAAAGTGACACTAAACTCAGGAGTTAAAGCCTAAAAATACATTCAAGTGCCTTAACCGTTAGCAAAAATGGATCTTTTTTGCGTATTACTCAGCTATAGATCCTCAAATAACCTCTGAATTCATGCTGACACTGTCCTTCCTTCTGGAGGGTGGCTACTTTTGTTCCCCATGGTCCCTGTGTGTGTTAAAAAGTAGCCTCCGCTCCAAGCTTGCTTGCTGCCGCTGCCGGTCCCGAGATCTGCTGTGCCCATGCGGCTGGGACCGGCACGGCAATGCTGTCACTGGAGATCAAAGGGAGCTCGGTACACGATCACCCTTTGATCTCCTCTGCTGTCCCCGAATGCAGGAAGTGCATTACATCACTTCCGCATTCCTCTGTCACTCTCCGGTACAGAACACCGGAAAGAAGCTGATGGAGCTGATCTCTGCTTCATCAGCTTCTCTGGGGGTACCTAGGTGACATCAAACAAAAAGTTTTAAAAAAATGAAATAAAAAAATGTAAAATAACACAAATTTTTTTTTTAAGTCCCCCGCCCCCCCCACATACACACGCAAACATGCGTCAGATGCGCCAACATGCGAAAACGCCTATTGTGCTGCACATGTTACATATCGCCGCAAACGTCGGAATGAGAGCAATAATTCTAGTGCCATTCACTGATAACACTAAACTGATGAACAGTAAAAGCTTTTAAACCTATGGCCAATTTTGGATGTGGTCATTTTCTGCGATTTCGCGTGCTATTTTAAAGCTTGATATGTTTGGTGTATTTACCCGACGTGACCCCGTCTTAATGGGGTGATAATAAATGTTTCATAACATTTCATAGGGAAACAGTTTTTTTAACATAATGTACGCTAATTTTTTTGCTATATAGTAAAAATGTAAAACCCCAGTGGTGTTTAATACCACCAAAAGAAAGCTCTATCTGTCCCCAATAAATTGTATAAAATGTGTTTCAGTACAGCGTTTCATGACAGAATAAACGTCAGTCAAAGTACAGCAGCGCTGAACACTGAAAAATGGCCTGGCCAGGAAGGGGGTGAACAGGGGCGGACTGACCCACCAGCACGGGGCCTGTGGCCAGGCATCTGTCCTGTACCAGGCGGGCCCCATCAAGTGAGCAGGCGAGCGAGCGGGGACCGAACCCAGCACAGGCTAGGAGAGTCTGCGTCCACAGACACATCCTGCCAGCGCCGAAACTAGGGGGGGCATATAATATTAATGAGCCGGGGTGGACGATACCCCTCTCCCTCCCTGCACTGACCGCTCTGCAGACACTGCCAGGGCACTTGAGGGTGTCGGGGAAGGGGGGCCTAGACGGTCGGGCAGAGAATTACATGGGAGTGAGAAGATACGACCGGAGGACAGAGGAGGCAAGCTGTCAGCAGGTATGAGGAGCTCTCCTGCACTCACAGCTGCTCCTATAATATACATTCCGGCCGAGAGCAACGTGGGGGGTGGGGGATTCTTCTCCATGTCTCAGGCTTCTCCTCTCTTCCTCCCCTGGCTGCTTGAACTATGAACAGGCTGAATAGTGATGCTGTGTTTGTGTCTTGCATTGCATGTGTATTATGTGTCCTGTATTGCATGTGTATTATGTGTCCTGTATTGCATGTGTATTATGTGTCCTGCATTGCATGTGTATTATGTGTCCTGCATTGCATGTGTATTATGTGTCCTGTATTGCATGTGTATTATGTGTCCTGCATTGCATGTGTATTATGTGTCCTGCATTGCATGTGTATTATGTGTCCTGCATTGCATGTGTATTATGTGTCCTGCATTGCATGTGTATTATGTGTCCTACATTGCATGTGTATTGTGTGTGTCCTGTATTGCGTGTGTCCTGTATTGCGTGTGTCCTGTATTGCATGTGTCCTGTATTGTGTCCCCTGTATTGTGTGTACTGTATTGTGTACTGTATTGTGTGTGTATTGCGTGTGTCCTGTGTTGCGTGTACTGTATTGTGTGTGTACTATGTGTATGTGTATTGTGTGTATTATGTGTTGTGTGTGTGTGTATTAGGCCTCATTCACACTGGGCGCACACGTCCATGGGGTGTGCACACCTGTAAACAGTTGATCCCGGGAGGGAGAGGTGCTGTGTGTGATTACGCGCAGCAGCTTGTTCTCCTCTATCGGAGGACACGGGTGTACACTGTCATCCGTGTCTGATGGATCCTGTCTGCGCACAAGTGCGGACCCCCGTACCCACATAGATTTGAAGTCCAGGTGTCCGTATGACATCGTACAGCCGTTTCCTCCCATAGGGAACAACAGGCTGCTGAGCGCAACCAGCCCAGTGTAAGTGAGGCCTTATGTGTTGTGTGTGTACTTTGTGTGTTTTGTGTGTGTGGTCTGCCGTGCGTTGGTTTGTACAGCTATCATTTCTAAACTGTAGAGGATCTTCAGGGGTGGGCAAACTCTGGCTCCGTAACTGTGGTGGAGCTCCAAGACCCATGATGCATTGCAAGACTTTTGCATATGCATGGTTCCCACGGTAAGATGCATGGTGGGATTAGTAGTTTTACCACAGCTAGGGGAATTAAATTTACCCACCCCTTGTAATAATGCATTGGGTGGATTTGATATGTGCAAAGCCCAAGGGGGCCCCATAATCTCTTATCGCCCGGTGGCCTCATATGTTGTCAGTCCGCCCCTGGGGGTGAAACACCATGGTCTTTAGGTGGTTAATATAGCATGATACAGTATTGTAATGAGTTATAAAGAACAAACATTTGATAGAGCTTCCAGAAATAGCCAGCAGAGGGAACTGTTAACCAAACATTGACACTGATATATCCTGTAACAATGTTAGCCTATTGCTTAGCAGAATAAATATCAGGAAACCTAAAGGATACGTTGAGGAAAATCACTTTTCTTTGTACATAATGTCTCTACCTTATACCGGTAAGAAACATCAGCCATATTCCAAGTGCGTTATAGACATTGATTTCTGTTGAGTGAGTTTATAGGACATATGTACATTATTTAGGTGAAAAGGTTACTTGATCCTATGTAAATAAAGTGTCTTAATAAATGAAACCTGTAAACATATAAATCTTTCATACCCGTTTAAAGGCAATACGATTGTTGCAGTCCTTTGTTTCTTCAGGGCAGCAAGAACTTGGAACTGAATCTCCCCAGTCCTTCGAGCTGTTGATGCCACAGCATTTCATCTAAATCAAAATAATTTTTTGTAATGTTATTTCACACTAATAATGTTCACCTTTTTATGACCATCTGTGGCTAATTTATTAAATTGTCTATAATAAAAAAAAACTTGCATGCTTCACGCATCAATGACGAATCAGAACAAATATGCAGTGAATATTGACAGTTGTAGAATTAAATCATGATTAGTCCTGTCCTGCACACAAATAATTGAATAAAGGGGCTTATTTCTTTCTTACATGTGACCAACTACTCTACAATTCTGTACTGCAGCTTTACACAGCTATGTGACCCAACATATTACTACTGCAATTTGCCATTTATAACAGCCACAGTTAAACAAACAATAACTATACTGTATAGTTTTATGATTAATGTACGATTTTGTTTTCATTTGAATGATTATCTCATCCACAGAACAAAGTCAATGGATAATAGTTTAGCAAATGTAGGGCTGCACCACTATACAGGCATATTTTAAATCTTCTCTGTCTTGCTTTTAAAGTAAATCTAAAGCCAAAACCTTTTTTATAGTTTTGGATAGAGTAAGGGAGGCTTCAGCAGGGTGGCTGAATTTGTTCCCCATGGTCCCTGTGTGTGTGTTGTAATGTAGCCACCACTCCAAGCCATCAGCATGTACGCCATCAACAAGTTACACATGCTAAGTGACATTAAACTCAAGAGTTAAATCTTAAAAATGCATTCAACTACCTTAACAATTAACACAATATAGTTTATTTGTTCATCACTCGGCTGTAGATCTTTAAACCATCTCTGAATTTATGCTGACTCTGTCCTTCCTTCTGGACAGTGGCTACTTTTGTTCCCCATGGTCCCTGTGTGTGTTGTAAAGTAGTCACCACTCCAAGCTCGCTCTCTTGATTTGTATTGAGATTTTAGTCCATCACGGGAGCGAGCTTGGAGTGGTGGTTACTTTTCAACACACACAGAGACCATGGGGAAGAAAAGTAGCCACCCTCCAGAAGAAATCACAGTGTCAGCAAAATTCAGAGATGATTTGAGGATCTACATCCAAGTGATACACAAATAAGAAATTTTTTTGTTAATAGTTAAGGTACTTCAATGTATTTTTAAGATTTAACTCCTGAGTTTAGTGTCACGGTAAGATGTGCTGGGATTTCTATGCTCAATCAAATTGTCCAGATGCAAATAAGATCACTAGTACTGGCAAGGCAGCTCCCAAACAAGACAGGCCTCCCTTGTAGGGTAACCAGAAGTGACTCAATGTGCAGAAATAAAGGGTGCCAAACCAAAAGGTGAGAGTCCAAACGTGCCCAACATGCTACTGCTACCAAGCCCAGCTCTAAAGGAGATCCTTTTATTAAATCACATAGAGATACATTTGGTTATAGTATCTTTTGAGTCCAATCAAATCCTTATTCCATCCTAAGACCTGATGAAGTAGGAGTGTCAGAGACCCTCTGTTAGTGCGCATGCCCGAAGTTCCGTTTTCCACACCATTGGAAAACGGGCACTTGCGCGCGCGCGCCATGGGACAGCCGCGCACAGGAAGTGACACAATGGGCTAATGGACCACACTATTTAAACCCACTCTGCCTGTCTCTAAATTGCTGGATTGTGGTTCAGCTCCCCTTTGTTCCTGTTATTCCTTGCCTCGTATTGCCAGACTTCTGACTTGGATGTGTTCTTGACCATTCTTGTTTGCTGACTGCCCCTGACCTTGGATTGTTACTGGACTTTACCTCTGCCTCATCCCTTTGTGCCTTGCCTGCCCAATTGATGTGACCTTGGCTCGTTTGACCTGGATTACGGATCTTGCCCTGCTCTGCAACACCACCTGGACTCCAGCTTGCACGGTGTTACCACCACTGGTACCCGTGTCACTTGCTGTCTGCTTGGACTCTGTCCCCAACTCCAGAGTCCTTGGGACATGAGGTGCAAGGGAGGCCTCCTCACACATTCAGACTCCAACCAGGTACGTGACAAGGAGTGGTGTTGCTTCTAAAATGGCTGTTTTTTGTTTGATCGAATTGATCGAATTGGACCCTTTAACCTTTTGGTTTGGCGCCCTTTTTTCCTGAACACTGAGTACTTCCAGACAATCAGGGCTATGTTGCCTTGCACGCTGCACATGTAATTATGCTTTACAACAGGGGAGTGCACTCCATTAATGATTAATTATACATTTGTGCTATCTGGACTAACGCAAATCCACATCAATGTGTAGGTTGAGGTCCAACCAGAGTACTTTGCTCAGTGGTAGTATAAGAGGTCAAGGGGACTAGAGAGATTGTACAGAATTAGAACTCCTTTGACATGTAGAACAGTTCTCATAAGAATTTTAAATATGTGCATAACTTTTTGTCTGATGTTCAGCTTTAAAATATTTTTTTTCTGGTTATGGGAAAACAGCTGCAAATTAGTCTTTACTGTATCAGGACTTTATCATCTGTGCTCATAATAATGGAAGCTTAGACTCTTAAGAATGACACACTTACAGAACTTTGTATGTTGTCCCAAATAGTCTCATTTAAGTTCTTTTCTTTGTGCTTCTCCAGACTAATTTTCAGCTCATTTGTGATATATGGGCCAATCTAAAACAAAAATAAATAGTGA
Organism: Nanorana parkeri; assembly: GCF_000935625.1. Classification (NCBI taxonomy): domain Eukaryota; kingdom Metazoa; phylum Chordata; class Amphibia; order Anura; family Dicroglossidae; genus Nanorana; species Nanorana parkeri. Next base: position 83,024 of record NW_017307334.1, read on the forward strand.
ACAGCAATGTTGGTATAAATTAATTCAACTATCTGGGTACAATGTCAAACGTTTTGCAGTTTATAGTTTACAGGAAGACAAATACTTGCCATTATTAATAGTATAGGGGTCATTGCACACAACAGCAAATGCATGTACTACTTTTTATCACCACAAAGATTTGTGCCACCAGCGTATGATACCACATGCTGGTTGCTCAGTTTGATAGTGTGAGTTTCCACAATGCCATGGTGGTCCTTGAATGGCTTTTATACTACAAACAGAAAATCTTATCCAGAAGCGCCAGAGGCAGTCATTCCTCATCCCTCACAAGGAAGAAGTACTAAGAAATATGTGCAGGATGCAGCCCCAATACAGTCAGGGAGACTGAGACATCTACAAGAAAACACAAAGAGAGGGGCGCCTTTCCTAGTGCAGATAGGTTTATTCAACAATAATAAAAAACAAGCTGGCAGGTACTCACAAAGGTAGAATAACAACAAGCTGTAGGACAGTAAGAAAACCTGAGCAATGGAGGGATCCGTGTGATACGTCCTGTGTACAGATCAGTGAAGTGTCGACGCGTTTCCGGGGCATGCTCCCTTCATCAGAACGTGATTCAAGTCTGCTCCCCACATTAACCGCCTGGACGAGCAGATTGTGTCAGGAGAATCCCCGTAATTCCCGATGCCTCCGCTCCCAGCCTCATTTCCCCAAGCGGCTATTAGATGCATTACCTGCATACTCTGAATAATACTGAGCTGATTCACATATTTATTATTGGTTGCATTACCTGCACACTCTGAATGATACTGAGCTGATTCACATATTTGCTAATAGATGCATTACCTGCATACTCTGAATAATACTGAGCTGATTCACATATTTGCTATTAGATGCATTACCTGATTACTCTGAATAATACTGAGCTGATTCACATATTTGATAATAGATGCATTACCTGCATACTATGAATAATACTGAGCTGATTCACATATTTGCTATTAGATGCATTACCTGCATACTCTGAATAATACTGAGCTGATTCGCATATTTGCTAATAGATGCATTACCTGCATACTCTGAATAATACTGAGCTGATTCGCATATTTGCTAATAGATGCATTACCTGCATACTCTGAATAATACTGAGCTGATTCACATATTTGCTATTGATTGCATTACCTGGATAATCTGGATACCCTGATTAAGATTGAGCTGATATAGATACTGCTAACTATCTGCATACCTGCATATTCTGAATAATAGTGAACTGACTCATATAACTACAGTTGATTGCATTGCCTGCATAACCTTGATACTTTGACTAAGACTGTGCTAAATCTTATATTGCCTCTGAAGTGCATTTCTACATTAACCCCTCATATTCAGTGGAGCTGTGCGAGTTCTTACATTGCTAGTGGGCTGCATTACCTGAAGCCACCTCTGTATTCCTAACCAGAGAGTATAGTAATCTTACTTATCAGAGATCTCGTGATAAGCATTATCCACTAGACTTACAGCACCAAAACCCAAATTGACGTGAAATGATGTGATTGACTCCAACCTCCATTGAACAATATTTGGAGAGATAACCAGGAGTCATATACTGAGTCCCGTCATCCACATCCAACTCTGTAGTTGAGTATCCCACTCACACCAATAGGATTTTTACATCCGGTTTTCTTACTGTCCTACAGCTTGTTGTTATTCTACCTTTGTGAGTACCTGCCAGCTTGTTTTTTATTATTGTTGAATAAACCTATCTGCACTAGGAAAGGCGCCCCTCTCTTTGTGTTTTCTTGTCTTTTATACTACAGTGTATAATAGTATGACCTTAGGGCCCTATTTACAATGGAGAGTGGATATCTGCCAGACACTTAAATGTCATTCATATAATGCAGGTCACGGTGTGAAACTTGGAAGTATATCTAAAGCCAAATACTTTTTTATTTTATTTTGGATAGAGTAGGGAGAGTTTAAAATAGCAGTTTTTGGACAGGTGTGCCTCATTTGGGATATTTCCCTTCACTTCCTGCCCTGTAGAGTCAACATGAAGTGAGAAGATATATTTATAATGTGAAGGATATCTTCTCTTAAACAGTTGTCATGAGACCAAGGGGTCTATTCACGAAGCTGCCGAGGGCAGCCGAGTGAATGACCGATCTGAAGTGAAGTGAGCCGAACACTGTTCGGCTTTTCACTTCAGGCTGGTACGGCTAATTTCAGCCGTACATCGGCTGAAATCAGCCGTACATCGGCTTGCTTCGTGTGGCTTCGGGTCGGCCAAACATGCTCAGCATGTTCGGCCGACCCGAATTGCAGAAGGAGTTCGACTCAGCCGATCCAACATCTGGATCGGCTGAGCCGAACCCCCGGCAGGCTTCTCACTGCTGTTCGGGCTATTCTTAAAGATCCCGAACAGCAGTGAGTGAATAGCCGAATGCCGCCGAGC